>NC_057685.1:14418283-14486666 GCF_014466175.1 Vespula pensylvanica
AAAAAAAAAAGAGAGAGAGAACAAATAATTCGCATTCTTACCACTTTCCATCGTTCTTTGACCACATGGCCAGGCTGTAATAAATCCTCGCTCGTCATAGTTATATTATTGTTTTGATCCGTACTTTCGTCGCCTACATTCCTCGGCACTAAATTTTCAAGATGATTAGGATGCCTGGAAAGCGGAACCAACCCTTTACTTGAAGTGTCATTATGACGAAGGGTGGTTTATTCGTATGATCGCGACATCTTTAATGACGATGTCTAGATGATGGCCCGAATTACGGGCTATCAACGCAAGCGAAAAAGGATCGACACACCCCGAGAAAGAATCTCGCGACGAGATCTTTAACCTAAACTCTAGCGCGGGTAATAGAAAATTGGTCAATACGCGCCCTGTGCTAGGCAGCCATGATTGCGTGCGAGCGAAGGGTGCAGCTAGAGCACAAGGGGAAGGGGACGACGGCGGTACCTCTTCCTAGCTTTTCCTTCAACCCTCCCTTCGTCCCGCCACCTACTTCATCGCCTAACCCGCCGTCTACCCCACCGTGTCGTCAGCCCTCTATACACCCGCTCCCTCCCTCTCTCTCTCTCTCTCTCTCTCTCTTCTTTTCTTTCTTTCTTTCCCTCTACCCTCTCTAGTCTTCGTCGTCGTCGTCGTCGTCGTATAGCGTTTGCTGTCGCCTTCCTTTCTTGGCTTCTCTCTCTTTCTCTCTTCGTTCTTCCCCTCTACCTGTTTCTCTTTCCTATCTCTCTCTTTCTCTCTATATCTCTCTCCTTCTCTTTCTTCTTATCGCTTCAACCGTAATTACTGCCACAAAACGATGTTTTCGCGGTCCTCTTTCTCGATAAAATAAAAATTTCTCGTAGAGAACCAATTCTTCTTCATTGTCGTTGGGAGAGGGAAGCACACGTTACCACGATAATGCCCTCTCAACGCTATTACTACTACTTTGTTACCACCGTAGACAAGACGACGTTAATATATGATCGAATTTTCAATGTGTCCCGAAGACTCGCCCCCCTTTTGATAATCCTGTGCCTTTTTCTCGAACCCCACTCGCACACACGAGAGAGAACCGATCCAAATATACAATGACACTTTATTTTTACTAACAGTGTCGTCTGCTACGAGCGCCGCCGACACGGCGTTCCTCCGCGAGTCGGAGGACTTCTGCCGTGCGATCGAGCGCCGAACGCACCTCTCCTTACGATCGCGCACTTCTCTCTTGCATTTTCCCCTCGCACCCCTTACCCCTTTCGTCCCTTTCCGATAAAGAGTCAAAGTCCCACGAAACGTCATTCGCTCGTTCTCCTTCCATTTTCTTTTCTATACGGAATATTGAAATAAGAAATAATGATGTTAATCAGAAACAATAATTAACTGAATGTAGATCAAAGCGAAAAAGTGAGCGCACGCGAATGAAACAGCCATTTTTCGATTTTACCATTCCGCATCGCGCCGAAGACCGTGTTATTCATAATGGCCACGAGATAGCACTTGGTTCGCTCGATCGATGAATCTTTCTCTTTTCCGAGACCTATGAAACGCCGCGCCGTTTTTACTATATTTTGTTCTTCGATTTCTCTTTCTCACCGTCCCTTTTCTGTCGCACGCTACTCCGAGCAACCCCTCTTCTCCGAGCCTCCCTTAACTAACAACTCGTCCAACTGCCGTTCTTTTAGCGCCTTTGAGAGTAGCGCGCACGCGACAGTATACATATAATGCCTATCGTGTGCGCCCATCGAATGCTCCTATCGAGTGCACTTATCGAATGTGCTTGCACAATACGTCATGCAACGCGACACGATAATGCGTAAGGATACGCGCAGAATCATCGTCTAAATGATCCTTTTTTTTCTTTTTTCTTTTTTTTTTTCGAAATTTTTACGCGTCGATCGTACTTGCGCACGAAACGATTCAGTTCTAATATATCTTTTGATCTTTTTATTTTCTTTCTTACGCACGTTTGATGTATTTTAAGATCTTTGTCCCGACAAACATTCGATTTAGAAATTCGACTATTTGGATCGATTTAAATTTTAGCTCGATTCAATGAATGATAATTTGAAGTGATATTCATGTTTGCGATCTTACAAGTATTTATCTATGTATAATAATAATTTATAAAGAACGACCGATGATTGTACTCAATTTTTGTTAACAACTTTTCTATATGTATATCCGAATGCGTCAATGAGATGATCTCGATTTAAAGACATTCGGTTGTACATATATATATAAAAAGAATTATTCATTGAACAAAAATGATAGGAGAGAGCAATACGAATGAAATATATAAGTAAGTTGGCGTTTTGTATCACGAGCTTGCGTAAAGAAATTAAGTGAGCAGTTTCACTAGCCAATCGCATACCGATAAACTGAGTTGGTCGATTGAAACTGCACCACTGCACATACCGAACTTGCATACAAACGTGTTTATTCTAGCTCTTAGCGTACATGCATGCACACCTAAAACTCACACAACCATCTGTACACATGTATCAGTCGTCTCAAGCACGCGTGATTCGCACAAACGCGCGTAGGTGAATGTCATGCTCAAGGTAAAGATCGTCGTACAACTGGCTTACTTTCGCTTTTAAAATTTCTTTTAAATAAAATAAGAACTCCTAATTAGCTTAACTCTAGTAATATTAAAAATAATTACGTGATAGTTATACGAAAGAAAGTATTAATTAATGACCTTAAATCGTACGTATTTATAATTGAAAACTATGCCATATTTATTCTACCCTTTTAATCAATGATCTTGAAAATTTCGCATAACTATTCTTTCGTGCGATTATTCATGGAGAATAAAATACTTAAAAATTTATTAAATGTTTTTAACATTGTTCTTAATTCTTTTTTTATATCACGATCTTTAATACGTAATCAAAATATTGAAAAGTAAATGATTTATGCGTAATCATTTCGATATTGTTTGTTTTAGATATTACTTATATATTCTGAGTATTTCTCTTGCATATTCACAATCCAAAATCATATTCTGAATATGATTCGATGAATGAAAAGAAAATTAGAAAGATGTCTAATAAGAACGTCTATTTCGTTACGCAATTCGACAAACTCGACGAAGATCGAAGGAACTTACTCTAAGACTATGAAATTTTGACCGCCATTCTACCGGTTCCCTTCACCAGAGGGCATAATTTAAGTTTAAACATCTATTTTTAAACGGCCCCACTCGGTGTGTGATACAGCAGGCAACATCGTTCTCTCCAACACAGCACTTTTTCGAAGATTTTTCGTCGAGCTTTTTTATTTTAGAGTAACCAAAGAGCATAAATAACTACGCGGTCACTCTTCGTTTCGTGCACAATTGACTCCCCGAATGATACAGTATTTGATATCAATGTTACAATTATTTAGCTGACATAACCAGTTCGATGTACTTATCGAACACAAGAAGAACTTTTGATATCAATCGATACGAAATGTTAAGACTGGAATCCAATCATCACAATAAATCTTTCGATCGAATTTATACGGTATCGCGTTGGCGAGATATCAAGTTTCAATATCGAATATTTGCCTCCAAACCGAGGCCAAATAAAAGTGTATATAATTACTGAAAATCGTAGGCGTTCACCTTGTTGCTTATTATCAACTACAAACTAGACGTCTATAGTGAATGATATTCCTTAAGAATTCACAAGTGCATCGATTTTTCGAATAATTATGTTGTTATTTGGTACTCGACAAAAGGAATACATTTCGTACATGCTACAAAATAATGCGGTCTTATAAAACAAATGAAAACAAAAGGAGACAATATTAAATTTAAGGAGTTTTACAAAGCAAGGCATTGCTCAGTAAAGAAACAACAATATAATATATATTGTCCCTCATTTGATTCGTTATATCGAAACATCTTCTCCTTAGATATAATAAAATTACATAAAATAATCTTCAATTTTTCGTACCTATGATAAAAGACTAATTTGTTTAATTACATTTAAAGAAAAAAGTTTGGAGAAAATGATTATTTATTGAATGATCGTAGGCTTATCTTTAACAAAGAAAGATCGAAATAATCGAAAGAATGATTTTTCTCGTGCGATCGATCCTTAGAAAAGCTTACGGTAAAAATGAAAAATCGTGTATCGATAACACGTACCACTTCATAGTTTCGAAGTACAGTGACCAAAGAGAAGAATAGAAGTAGTTTTTGGTCGGGTTAGGATTCGTCGATGAGATCCAGAAAGAATGGACCAATGATGTACGTTGGAAGAACGATTATTCGATGTTTAAGAGGCGTGATCGAGAACTGCCGTACAAGCGTATTTCATGATAGTTGAAATGAAGGAGAAATGAACGATCCTTCGTGCTATATTCGCACGGAACGATTAACGCAACCGATTTCACATTTAAAGGCGTTAACGAAGTAGGTGCCTCCTCTAGCAGACAGAACTTAGTTCCCGGCACTCGTTAGTACTCGGCGCTCGGCACTCGACTTCGAGAGGCCGAGCCAAACCCAGCTCGTCGAGGCGAGTTTCACTGGCATTGGACCGACACCGTCGTCGCGATCCCTTTTCTTCCAACCCCTTCCTCTTGCCCGTACCTCCCGTTCTTCTTTCCTTCCCCGTTATCGTACCGTCTTTTCGTACATATTTAAAGAGAGAAACAATCCTTCAAAGATGAAAAAGCAACATCTTCGATCAAATCTCTAATAGATTTTGAACGATTGTTCCTATATTTTTTTTTCTATATATTTATAATGTCACTTATTTAATTCGTTCTTTTTCCTACCAAGAAATCATTTAATAATATGAAAATTTTGAAGAAAAAAAAAAAAACAAGTATAAGAAATCAAAGGCGGTCGCACTATTCTCGATTCGTAGAGCGTTGTACTAATTTTCCTTAGCCGGGAAATGCATTCCATACCATCGACTTTTGCCTTCGTTTTGGCACCATTAATGCGGATATAATTATGCGTTCAGATACGACCATACGACAATGAACACTGGTAGACCGATATATTAATGGTGAAACAGGTGAAATAATTCATTTGCAATTATCAGAAACATTTGGTTTACTTTCTTAAATTAATTACATTATTATTATTATGCTGTTATAATAATTAATTTCGTGTAATATTTTCCATTATTCACTAACGTTGCTTTATAGATTTGCAAGTGTGCATTCACTTGGATATACTTTTATATTCAAGCATGATCTTCTTTTGATCCGTAATGCCTGACAATTGTTGATGCCAAATACGAAAGCTCGTTAAGATTTCTTTTAAAACGTTCCGTCGTCGCCAACACAAATCAACGTAGTCTCGTTGGACAGTGTTCAATACAAATTTTAATATGCACCTTTAAATGTACTCCTAAGTATACTCCTTAAGAAAGTATATCTTGAAACATTATAAGCGAGCCGCCTCCGCGTTCAGAAAAGTTGAGCTATTTTGGTTAGAGTTAGAGCTTGGTCGTCGTGGTTTATTCGTTTTAAGATCTTCAGCATCGGCGGTCAGAGAGGTTGCTTAGACGAGAAAGGGTCAGGTGATCATCGAGCATGTTAGAGAAGTCACCATTCACGATCAACGTTTACTCTTAAATGAAATAGAGAAAGAGAGGGAATCGTTTCTCCTCTCATTTATGATAACTACTCCGAACATTGACATTCGATTTGGCAGTCGATCAACGGAGCTTTATAGCAGAGAATCAGAGATGGTTCATTGACATGCATCGATAGCATGACACATAGTTCCACAGTCGTGATAAATATTTATTTTAAAAAGAACGAATATCTAAGATAGGGTGACAATATTGCGTGACTGTATTTTCAAGAAGTAATCGAAATGGTTGAATGAGCCATATTCTCGTTTTCAGGACACGATCAATAAATCGTCAACCAGTAAATTTCATTTAATTTTCCAGTGTTAAAATTTTAAACATTAATCTTTGTCGTTTGCATCAATAACAGCTGTATATAAATCCAAAAATAAGCATATTCTACTTCCGCAGATATTGTAAGATTGTCTATCTTTATTTCTTGGCTAACAGTGATCTAAGTAGCGCACAAAAATCATGCATACGTTTTATTAAAGAGAAATATTTTTAGTAGGACACTTTTCTTGCTGGTGCTGATAGATTAATCTAGTTTAGTTTAGTTCAATGTCTTATAAAAAAGTATTTTGTCCATTCTGAATAACAAAAAAAAAAAAATAAAATTTATTAAAATAGAATCATTATATAATTATTATTTGGAAAATATCCTGTCAGTTAGGACCTGTATATCGTATTAAAATTTAAAAAAGAAAAGAATGATGTTCGAATGACTTTTTTTCTTTTTCTGTAATTTTTGGAAGAAATGCTGCATGTTTGAATTTCAACTTAGAAGACAAACGAAGGTGTAGACTGTGCCACTGGGACAGGATCAAGAATAGCCGCGGTCAAACGAAATACCAGGATACCAGACGTCGATTTGATATTTCCTCGGAAACATAGCTATCTACAACTGCATTGCTGTGATTTTAAAACAAAATTCCTGCAAATCGTTATTCATTTTTATAACATGTCATTAAACTTGCAACAACAAGTATGATTCGTCTGGAAAAAATCAGAATACGTTAATACAATTACAAATCGTAAATCAAAAGAACGTTGTTTGTTTTAAATTATATGTTTGGATACGGTAATCATGATCTTATTATTTTTTATAACAGGAAAGACATCCGATTTTTTTCATGATCAAATTCGATTTCGTTTTTGTTCTATTGTAATAAATTGAAAGTTAATGATAGATTGAATGCACGAAATTACTGAAGATATTTAATGGATATATTTGTAAAAATATATTATAGATAAGTATGTAAAGATTCGAAAAATAGAAACTTAACTGTTTTATTATTTTCTATCTCGTGACGTTTTTATCACTATATTTTTTTTATGTGTATCAAATAAGAAGTTTCAATAATAAATCTATTAGAAAAGATTTTATTTCTCGTTAAGGGTCGTCTGCAGTAAAATCGGTGCGGTTAGCATTGCAGAGACATTGCGGGTGTGACACAGTAATGTAAATACAGAGAATTGCTAACAAATACAGAATTTATTTGTTTCCTAAATAATCTTAATAATCGAGAAAATAATCGAGATTATATTTATACTACATGAAAAATATTATCGTTATTATTTAAATTTATGATTATTAAAAGACAGACAATGCTACTATAAGTGACCAAGAGATTGATTGCTCTTCTAATTCGATACTGTAATTAATTGATCTGGTTCAGTTGGATGACTTTCAGATCGATCACTGATGCAATTCAAAAGAATCCACATAGGTAATATTATTGTAGTTCATGTATTATATATTAGAAAAGATTTCTTAATTTTCTTTAAAATTAGATCAATTATAATGAAACTTAATAGATAATATCAAATTTAATACGATATCAACAATAGATTATATAAAAGTCATTAGAGTCGATTAGAAATTAGAAATATTCATATGCAAGTTGTTTCAAATCAAATCGCCGCCTTCTTATGTAAACTAAACAAATTTGTAATTTGTTGAATAAAGTATCCAATCGCATTACTAGAAAATATTTTCTCATTTTTGCTATACATTTTTCTAACACAAATACTTTATTCATTTTCATTTAATAATTGTAAAACAATGAAATGTATCATTGAGGGATTCTGTCGTACATAATACAACATGCGCGTGATTCAAAAACTTATAGGATGTCGCTACGCTCGACGACCTTTCTTTGACTTTGGTGAACGAATTAGTCATTATACGAGACGCTTAACAGCATCCAGAGGTACTGTGTGTTATTTCGTCAAATTACCTAAAAGTGATCAGAATTTGAGGATAGCTGAAGTTGAAAAGAGAAGAGTAAATACAAAAAACTTAAAAATGGCATTAAACAAACTCAGTATAGATAAAGTGGATCTCGCTAACAAAAGGGTTCTTATGCGGTATATATTATAATTTTATCATATTTTTATGATTATACAAAATGTGTATGTGTGTGTATGTATATATATATATATATGTATATATCAACAGTACGTTAAAGAAATTTATTTAGATTTACTCGTTTATAGTATATAAGATATGTATTATTAGATAATTGTATTTTTCTTTTGAAAGAGGTTAAGAAAATGACAGATATGACTGATAATATGTATATATGATAACCTCTGTTTCAAATGAATCTGTTTATTTACAATTTAAATTCTTAAAATATTAATGTCTATAGAATTAGTATCATTTATTACCATATATTTTATAGAGTGGATTTCAATGTACCACTTAAAGAAGGAAAAATAACAAACAATCAAAGAATCGTTGCTGCTTTAGATTCAATAAAATATGCGCTTGATAAGAAAGCAAAATCAGTTGTTTTGATGTCCCACTTGGGCCGTCCAGATGGGAAAAAGAATCTAAAATTTACATTAAAACCTGTTGCGGAGGAATTAAAAAAACTTCTAGGAAAAGATGTGCAATTTTTGGATGACTGTGTCGGTCCAGATGTTGAAGCAGCATGTGCTAATCCAGCAAGTGGAACAATTATTTTGTTAGAAAATTTAAGATTCTATATTGAAGAAGAAGGAAAAGGAGTTGATGCAGATGGAAACAAAGTATATATTTAATTATTATATGACAGAAATTAAATATCTATATTTTTTTCATTATACTTAGATTATCTTTATTTATAGATAAAAGCTGACAAAGATAAAGTTACGAAGTTTAGAGAGTCTTTAAGAAAGTTAGGAGATGTTTATATAAACGATGCTTTTGGAACTGCCCATCGTGCTCATAGTTCTATGATGGGAGATAACTTTGATATTAGAGCTAGTGGTTTTCTTCTCAAAAAAGAATTGGAATACTTTGCCAAAGCTTTGGACAATCCAGAACGTCCATTCTTAGCAATCTTAGGAGGAGCAAAAATTGCTGATAAAATCCAATTAATTAATAACTTGTTAGACAAAGTTAATGAAATGATTATAGGAGGAGGAATGGCCTATACATTTTTAAAAATTTCAAAGAATATGAAAGTAAGAATTATGTAATATAACTTTGAATTTATATGAATTATTTAATATAATTTTATTTGAATTTATATGAATTATTTATATCGTTTATAGATTGGTAGCTCTTTGTTTGATGAAGAGGGTGCAAAAATTGTAAATGATTTATTGGAAAAGGCAAAAAAAAATAATGTTCAAATTCACTTGCCATTGGACTTTGTAACGGCAGATAAATTCGCAGAAAATGCGGCTGTAGGTGAAGCTACTGTCGAAAGTGGTATACCTGATGGTTGGATGGGTTTGGATGTTGGTCCAAAGTCTAGAGAATTATTTGCAGGCTAGTTGATATTCTAATTGTTAAAATATATAAGAATGTCTAAGTATAATAAATGCTAAGTATGTACTCTCAATTTTGTAGAACCAATTAAAAGGGCAAAAGTAATAGTATGGAATGGACCAGCTGGAGTATTTGAGTTTGATAACTTTAGTAAAGGAACAAAGAGTATAATGGATAATGTTGTAGCAGCTACTGCTCGTGGTACAGTTACTATTATAGGTGGTGGTGATACAGCAACTTGTGCTGCTAAATGGAAAACCGAAGACAAAGTGAGTCATGTAAGCACAGGTGGTGGTGCAAGTTTAGAACTACTTGAAGGAAAACTATTGCCTGGTGTGGCTGCACTCTCTCCATCTTGAAATATTATTGACAAAAAGATATAAATATATATACTAGTTCGAATTAAAATTATATATTGCTTGATAATGTATGTAATCTAATATAAACACAACTAGAATTATTGAATATTCATAAATTTATTTCCTCATATTTCATAGGAGAAAAATATATAATAATTTATCTGAATGAAAAAATTGACTACCATATCTAAAACACTATTACTAACCGAGTAAAAATAATTGATGATAAAATTATATTATGTAAATAGTATGTAAAATAAAACGAAATATATAAAAGAAAAATAAAGTGGTTACAGCCAAATGTTTTAATTATTTAGAGAAAGAAAGTTTATGTATACAAACACATATTGCATCTGATTTAACATTAATAAGTGCAAAAACTAAACATATTTTTTCGATAAATTTATTTTATGTAAAAACAAAACAAAACAGTCTTCACTCATATATACTATTAACTTTTATATAAATTATTGTGTATAATAATATACAATGGATACAAAATATGTACCTTCATTTTTCTAAAAAAAATATTGACCATATTAAAAAATTTGTTTTCATTCCTCTAAAAATGGAACGTTTCTAACATTACATGAACATGTTATTCACGTGTTACATAATACAAACTTAAATATTCTCAATTCTGACTGCCATCGTTTTTATGTGTAATCGATAAAAGGGATATATTCATTTATATAGAAAAATCTACAATGCGATTGTTTTACATAATACAGCAATTTTGTGGAATTTCTACTCCAGGAGGTAATGGCGGAATAATAGGATTACCCTCAGAGTCAAATTGTAAAAGAGCTGGATGTTCTCCAATAAGCTCTTCAGGAGGTTGGCCATAAGTTTGCATATCTTGCATAAGTGATAATATCATTTCAAAACGTCGTTTTTTAATTTCTTCTGAATCAGTATCCTTTTCTTTTTCTAATTCATTACAAATCTTAAAATAAATAAATTTCAAATTAATTTTTGTTTTTTTGTTTTTAGTGTTATATGTTTTCAGTTATAAATAACAAACCTTTTGCATTAATTCTAATTGTTTTGTATATCTTTGTAAATCAGCTGAGGGTAATGTATCTCTCTTTTGTTCTAACCATTCAGGATATTTATCTACTAGTTCTTTTAATGATGGATACAATATATCTTTGGATAAAAGAGATTGCATCATGCCTTGCATAAATGGCAATATATCCCCTGCACCTTCTTCCAAATTCATTTGCCCAAACATTGAGGCAAGATCTGGTTCATTCTAAAATACAATAAAATTTAATTTCATATTATTGAATATTTATAATCATTTGTTAAGGATTTTCTAAATTACCTGCAAATTTTCTGATGTAACAGATAAATCCTTTAAAGCTTGAGCAATAGCTGACTGGAAATCAGTACTTGTAGGTTCACCATCTGTAGTTTCTCCATCAACTATAGCATTGGCAACTGTTTGAGCCATTTTTTGAAATGAAGCTCCTAATTCACTTTCTGATCCTATTTGAAAAATCAAGAAGTAATATTTTTTTCAAAATATGTATAGATAATTACCATTTTGCATTAAATTTTGGAAATTTTTTTCAAATTGATCCGCAGCATGCTTAATAAAATCTTGTGTCCATAAATTATCAATATCTGCAGATGCTGTCTCCTCTGCATTACTTAGTGGCACAGTTTTTGATGCTGTTTCATCATCATCTTTCACATCTAATGTAGAACTCTTATTAAAATCTTCCAAAGCACCTAAAATATAATAAATATTAATATAAAATAACTTCTATTTAATTCAACATAAACATTTTGTAATATATTAGGCTGATAATATTTATTATTTAATATTTATTCTTTTTATTAATTTAAATAAATATTATTTATTTAAAGAAGAAAGTAATAAATATTTAAGTATTATATAATCATAAAGAAATATATATTTGAGTCAATATTCATGTAATTATCTTAACTGTTTAATTTTACTTTCAAAGTTTCCTAATGTATATATAGTAATGATATTTTAAACAATATTGCATGAAAATTAAAAATATAAATGATGACATTTTATGAATATGATTGTTCAAAGGTTAGAACGTTAAATTTCAATTTATGATTAAAGTAAAGAGATTTACTTACTATCTAATAAATCATTTAACTCCGAATCTTCAACTTTTTCCTCCGATTTTTTGTTGTCGGACATCACTTTGCCTGTAATCAAACTTTATACTCCAATTTTGTGTGGTTTAAAAAGAATCTATGTATACTACAGTCATGAATGGTACGAGTGGGAGGGGAGAGCTATCTTCTCCACGCGGCCAAATTTCCATTTTTATCGGTCATACTTATCCCTATAGAAATTAACACTAATAATAAAAAATATAATTGAATGATAATTAATGAAAATGATCTATTAAAAATATAAATGATTCTTATTTTAGATTCTATTTTCTAACATCAAATATTTATTACACGAAATTATTATTATAGAATAAAAAAAAATTTACTGTTTGGGGAACTTTTTAATTTTCTCTCTCTTTTTCTCAATCATTTTCATTATTTACATATATCACAGACGAGACAACTGTCGTCATTGGCTTATTGCTTGTTTCTAAAGATATCATTGGTTTGTGACATCCTCCCTACTTACAAATATCATTGAACATATTGATATTTTTCGTTGAGAATAGAACCGAAGAAGTAACATAAGTTATGGAAAGGGAAATTTGGTTGCATGGAGAGGGAATGACGAAACAATAGCCACAGGGTATATAAGTATATACTGCGCGTTAAATTCTACTAATTACGCATTCACATATATTTAAGAACATCAATTTAAGATAATTTATAATTAAATTAGTATGAACTAACCATAACAATTAGGAATATTTAAAAAATATATAGTCGTTACACATGTCATTTTAAACGTAATCCAAAAACGTGTAGACAAAAAGTTATGCAGAAATGCAATATATTTAATAATTTATCATTTTTTGTTTATAAATAATAAATTAGAATAAAAGAAAACATTGAAGCAATATACTAGACGCACTGTCATTGTTATCTTTGTTATTAAATTGTTTTTACAATCATAATTTCATGTAATACAATCGGAAATATATTCCACTATCTTTCTTCAACAATATCATTATCAGAAAATATTTTGTCTAATAATTGGTGACACATATCTATTTCTTCTTTATTTTCTGGTGTTAATTCTTTTAGACATTGTTCAATTGTTGTTTTTAAACAGAGTTCTGGTCTGCGACATTCTCGTAATGCTGGCAAAAAGGTATTATTTGTTAAGCCAGTAAGAATACTTAATAACTGCTCTCTGAAAAATTGATAATATATAAAAATTTATCTTACAGATAAATATGTATATATATGGTTTCATTATTATATTTATTAAAACTGTTATTTTTTTATACCTTATTTCTGGAGAAATATTATCTGATGCTAATAATCCAGCTGCTTGTTCAATTAATCCCATATTAACAAAAGTTATTTTTAAATTATCTGAATTATCTTTGTTGCAAAGTGATGAGAGTAAAAAGGCAGATTTTATTTGTAATTTTTTTACTGAACTTTGCATAGCTCTTAAAAGAACAGAATAACCATCATTTTTGTCTATGTATTGTAAAGACATTGGTTGTCCTCTTACTATACCTATATAACATAAATATAAATAGTATTTTTTAATAGTAAATTCAAATATGCATAATCATATTAAATTAAATTTTTGTACATACATGATATAGCATACAAAGATTTGATTCTTGCAGCTTCTGAAGGATCCTTATCTACCATTCCTAACAATATTGGGAATAATCCACATTCTAAAATTCTTTGTTGACAAAATGGATTATTTTGTGTCAACTCAGCAATTATATCTGCTGTTCTCCATCTGATGCTACTGTGAGAAGAATTCAGACATGGACCAAATATTGAAAAGCCACCAATTTTGTAAAAATCATTGGCAATATCAATACTATCCACAAAATCTGCAATTCGCTCAAGAGCTGCATCATATTTAGAGGAATCATCATCAGGTCGAAGATCCACAACATTTGATAAAATTTTTATAGCTTTCTGCAATTCTTCTATCACATTTACAGTTAATGAAGATAAAGCTTCGGTTAAGAATTTTTTCTTCTGTAAGGCATATACAAAATGTTAATAATAATTCAAATCTTTAAATACATTATATAGTAACTATTCAATTATATTCATACTTCTTCATCCAAAGGTTGAAATTGAGGCTCATGTGTTACACCTTCTGCTTGAGATGCTTCAATAGCAAATCGCAGAAGACCTTGAAGATCAGTAGGTTGCCTTGGCTGTTCTGGCAACGGCTGTGGTGGAATTTGATTATTTGAAGTACGTGGTCCTTCTATAGATAACGGTCTTGCACTACTGCTAGGATGACTCTCTCCACTTGTTTTTTCAGAATTTGAAGTAGGTCTAAAATAACGACATATTAATTGTTATATGTAATCAAATTTATAATTATTTTTTAACAACAGAAATATATTCAATCTGAATTATTTTTAATCAAATCGGGAGATCAGTTAAATATGTACGTATATATACATATTAAACATACCTGTTCATTTTGGTATTTCTTTTTCTCGTATGTGAAGCACCCATGAACCAAAAAACTACATTAATTTCTTTACCGTATAATAACCAAAGTACATCACGTATAAATACAAAATGCCAAGTATACGTTTTCTTGCTGCTTCGTACAACTGAAATGTCCACTGGTCAAATAGTATATACTTTCGTACGAACACAAATCGTTTGATATCGTGCAAAAAACATTCCCAGACATTCTCGAAAGATCTATTATAAATTCACTCCATGATCCATAAATTTCTATCAGTTTTTACTAAATATTAAATCTACGTTAAGTTTATTCAACTGTACAAGTAAATCGAACCTTCACTTCAGATGTCTTTGTGAACACTTTCAAGAGATAGATATTAAAAGTATAAGTTCCTCTTCAAAAGTAAAGTACGCGTTTATATGTTGAAATCCCTCTAACTATTACATGTTCTTAAAGAAACAGAGAGAGAGAGAGAGAGAGAGAGAGAGAGAGAGAGAGAGAGAGAGAGAGAGAGAGAGAGAGAGAGAGAGAGGCCAAACAAAAATGTTCTTTGTATCAACTTAAGTAACGTTTACAAATTTAACTGATCACTTCAGAGCCAATATTAGAGGCTAGTTTAAAAAGATAAAAAGTTTTATATTGAACGAAGAATAAATTGTTATATTAATAATGTTTATAGAAATATTGTGAATGTAAATATTAATTATTTTATCAAGTATAGATAATAATCGTTACATGAGTATACATCAAATTTGCAAAGAGCCGAAGTGACAAGTTTTCGCGCGTAGAATATTAGACATATGAATTATTGTGTATAACGATATAATTAATAAAACGCGTAATTAATGCAAGATTAAAATGAGCTTAGTGCGCTCTATTACGAGGCGTCAAGAGGGCTTTGGTAATTATTAAGGAAATTATTTATTATTATAGAAAATAAAAATTAATATATTGTTTTATACAAAAGGTTATATATGCATATATATATATATATATCATGTATTTTTAAGATTATGTTGTCACGTAAGAAATCATATATCTTTTTTTGTATTTTATTTGAAAAGAGTATTTATTCTTTTGTAAATATTAGTAAGGAGGAATGAAATTTCTTTTTCAGAATTTATACGTGATTATGATATAGCCTTATATCGTTTAAAATGCTATCATAATGATGTATATCGTGGAATATCGCCAAATACAAATGCTGCAGATTATAATCCAGAACCACCAGTTTTTGCTTGTCGTTTTTGTACCAAGGAAAGCAATGAACAAATACTTGCCTTAGCAAATGAAGATGGAAAAATAGCTTTACAAGATATAAGTAATAAGGGAAACCATAATAAGCTATTAGAAGGAACTCAGGTATTATATTGTTCTTCAATGAAATTTGTGTAATTTGTTTCTTCTTTTCGTAATGCGTACAAAGAAATAGTATATAGAAATTATAAATAATAAAAACTTGACTCTGATAATTTCATATTCATTTCAGGCACATTTTAATGCAATTTTTGATATTGCATGGATGCCTGGTGAATTAAAATTAGTAACAGCATCAGGAGATCACACTGCAAAATTATGGGATGTATCCAGATCCGAAATTAAACAAATAGAATATTTTCATGCTCATACACGTAGTGTAAAAACAGCAGTATTTCGTCATCAAGATAAAGGTATATAATTAATTACAGTAATGTATATATAAGTACATTTAATATATTTGCTCTATATTAAATTTACACTTTCTTTCTAGTTACATTTATATTAAACAGGACATTTATTTTTCAGCTGTCTTTGCCACAGGAGCTCGTGATGGAAGTATAATGATTTGGGATATAAGAGCAAATCATAGTGATCAGGCTAAAGCAGATAACTGTATATCTAATGCACATAATAGCTTATCTTCAAATAATAATAGACATCGTAAAACTCTCAATCATACATCTTGCACACAAAGTATTACCAGTCTAGCTTTCCAAGATGATTTCTCATTACTATCATGTGCTGCTGGGGATGGGTAAATAACTTAGAGCTAATCAAATCTTAAATAAAAAATAATGTCAAGAATAGATATATAAAAAATAATTATATCTTTTTATAATTATAGGGTAATTAAAGTCTGGGATTTAAGAAAAAATTATACTGTTCACAAAAAAGATCCATTGGCTAAACATACAATGAATTATGCAGGAAGTAGTACAAGAAACGGATTTTCTTCATTGTTAGTATGTCCAGCTAGAATTACATTGTATGCCAGTTGTATGGACAATATCATATATGCATATAATATATCTTCTTATAATCCAAAACCAGGTAAATTAAAATATGCAAGTAACATGTGAAATGTATATTTTAGAATGTTTCATATAATTTTATTTATATCATAGTTGCAGAGTTTTATGGACATCAAAATCGTACCTATTATGTAAAAACCTGTTTAAGTCCTGATGGAAGATACTTGGCTAGTGGTTCTAGTGATGAGCTTGCTTATATTTGGCATATTAAACGATCTGGTGGGCCAATAATTAAACTTTCTGGTCATACAGAAGAAGTTACTTGCATTGCATGGTGCACTGTTGGGGAAACCAAGGTATTGTAGTGATTGAAGTAAACAGTAGGAAAATTGCACTTTGTTTTATATCAAGATTATATTTCAATTTAATAATTACGTAGATAGTGACGTGTTCGGATGATTCGTGCCATAGAATATGGAGAATTGGACTTGAGCATAAAATAGATAATGAAGAATTAGAGGTAAGAGGTAAAGCAGAAATTGTTTTCAGTGCGAACTCCATAGAAAATTTGAAAATGGAAACAACACCAACTACTTTCCGGCGATATGCTTTAACGCAAGAACATACACCTAGGTCTAATAGAACACCAAGTAGGTATACATATAAAATATATATTGTATGGATAATAAAATGTTTTGTTTTATTTAATAGATAGTACACCAGGATCTAATGATGTAAACAATAAATTGGGAGATTTGTATAAACAAAGTAGTAGTAATAGTTTTAAGAGAACTTATTCACAAATGAGAATTGGGCAATCATACTCTGATGGAAAATTTCAAACAATTTTATCTCCTATTCAAGAAAATTTAGAAACGATAATAAAACGCGCACATATAGAAAATCGTGGTGCTAGAAGGCTTTTCGGTCAAAGTACTGATACAACTACTATACGCGATAAGAGTTATGACTTTGATAAACCAAGCACAAGTTCACATGTTCCAGAATTTAAAAATAATACCTTAGAAGGAAATAATACATCAATTCCTTTTTCACCTACATCAAACCTGCCAAATTTTGTGATAGATGGTACAGCACCTCACCTACTTCAAATGTCTCCTGAGAAATACAAAGAAAATGTTGACTGGTTAACAAAAATACGAGAGAAATATAAAGAGCAGAAGACTAAAATATCCTCAGAAAAACTGCCTAGTCCTAAACCAAGTATACCTGTTCGTAGAAATAGTAGATCCAAATCAATGGAACCACTAAAAGGATGTAAAACTTCTACATCTCTTGCTCCATCTTTACTCGATTTCTTTAAAATTAGTAATAAGGATTGTGATAAAAATATTTGTTCAGAAAACTCAAATACTCTTTCTTTGCCATCTATATCATGAAAGTAATAGCATAGTGTAATATTAAATAGTAACGATTTGTGTCCATTGTCATGTAACAAATGACTGACACATCATCTTTGAAATATGATCAAAGGTACATGAAAGGAAATTAAGCGCGCTTAGTATTGTTTTTAATACTGTACCTTATAAAACAGTATTTCCCTTAAAATTTGTATTGTATCTAAGTAATTAATTTAAGGTACTCTTGGTCTAATGTAATTACCATTTTTATAAATATCTATAGGAATAGTTTTGATACTTGATTATTTCAAATGAAAAGATATTAATGCTATAAATGAACTATTTTTTACATATAATAATAAATAATTTTATAAAATATTTATTATAGAGAGAGAAGAAATATGATGTGCCTTATAAAAGGATGGAAAAAAAGAATTTTTAAATAATTTATACTTGCAGTATTATCTACTTAGTGTATTGATGTTTTTCTCATTAGAACAAAATATTTTTATACATTGTGGAAGTAATTTCATTCTAACTGCTGTTAAATCGAATTCCTCGTTATCAATATAAAATACTCGTTCATCATTCTGTAAAAAAAATATACATTATAAATAGATTTTAATACATTGAAAGTACTGTGAAAATGAACTTAGAAATAATAAATTTTCTTAGAAAAAAAAAGAAAGAAAAGAAAAGAAAAAAAAAAAAAAAAGAAAGAAAAAAAGAAAAAAAATTAATTACCTTTTCAGGATACAATTCAATATCCTTTGCTTCAAATGAGGAATTTATTAAAGTTCTATTTCCATTTATTCTTTTCCAACCTTCACTAACAAATGATATATAATCTATATCTTTTGGACCTACACATGTAAATAATATTACGTATTATTATATAATAGTTCTGTTAAATAATTTCTTTATTATTTTGTATTACCTAATTGTATTTTTAACGAAGAATGTTTTTGAAGTTCGGCGTTATCTATAGTTGAGGTTTTTATGTATAAGTCAGTTGTTGAAATAGGAACTTCGTAAAAAATGCCACAATTTTCATTCGTTATTTTGCTATAGTCAATTACCATATCTGAAATAAATTAAATATATATCTGAGCAATATGCTTAAGAGGAAAGATCATAATAAAATAATTAATTTTTTTATATACTATTATGAATGTTTATCCAAAGGAATCGTGACTTCTATTATTAATATATAAATAAAAACAAAATATATGTGCATATATTGTTGAAACTTGTAGGAATAAGCTTTCTTGAATTTAGCATTACGTCAACACACATTTACCTGATGTAAATGTTGCTTTTTTTGGCACAAATGCATGCCACCATCTCTTATTTGTTTGCGTCGATTGATCGACATTTATATTTTGATAACAATGTGAGCAACCTGTACAAGGTTCAGTATATCTCAACAATCCATTGCAATTCCAATTTAAATTATCTTTGTAACCATTAAATATGTAAGTTGCATATCTATAACATATAATAAGATTTTAAAGTTAATACAAAATAATGAAAAAAAAAAAAAAAAAAACGTTATAAAGTGCATTTCATACTTTCTTAAAGTTTTTCCAAGCCAATACTTATTTCTTTGTACATATGCATCTTGCCAAGCACCCCATTCTATTGTTCCAGCTGCATAGACTGGTTTTAATTCGATTTCAGGATTTTCCTTAAATTTCAATATGATAGATATAAATAAATTGTACGAAATTTAGTAATAAATCCTTATTATCCATCGAACTTACTTGAAGTGAATAAACTTCAATAATATCTATAAACTTATGGTGGCCTTTTATAATAGCCATTGTAGCTTCTGTCATCTCACGTATTTCAAGTAAATCATTAAAGCACCAAGGATTTAAAGCACGAGAAACAGTATTTGTTTCTCCTAATGGTAAAACACCAATTGGACATTGTTTGACAGAATGAACGTTGTGTTTGTATTTTCTCATTATACCAGTTATAACATCAGACAAAGTACCATCTCCTCCTGCTACAATTATAGCATCAGTTGGAGTATCTAAATTTTCCACTACACTACGCGTATGACTTGTTGATTCCGTTTGCACAATTGTTACTGCAATTCCAGCTAAATGTAATAATGGCTCGCAGTAATCTTCAAATAACTTTTTTGCTTTTCTGAAAATTAATAAATTAATATGTTAGAAATTACTTTGTAGAACATAGTAATAATTATACACTTTCAACTTAAACCTGTTTTTTGCAGCAGGATTTAATATAACTGTAACATGACGAGGTTTCATGGTTGTAGGACAAGGTTCATCTCCATATTTTATTACATCTTCACAATATTGTCTCATCAATTGTTGGGTGCTAAAAATATAACCATTAAATATTAATTTGTAAAAATGATAGAAAATATTATTTCGTTATTTTAATCATTTATAATCATCAGAATAACATACTCATATGATTCTTTACTGTATGAAACTCCATACGATAAGGCAACAGCACCAAATGCCGATTTTTTCCAATTATTTCTTATTGTCTGAAGAAATTTCAGCATTCTAGCCATTTTTTAATCTGTATGTGACAGCGAAAAATTATTTTATATCATTAATCAATATATATGTATATTTATTTCACGAAACAATTTGTTAGAAATGCAGCAGCCGGAAAATCGATTCTACACTTTCATTTATGATTTCTTAATGTCAATGATACTTATTGTATTTAAATATAACGATAAATTTATTATAGAACACATCACCGTACATTTAATGTACTTACACCTATCCGCAACAAATCGCATGTATTTGAAGATAGACACGTTGAGGTTAACTTGTTACATTACAAATCAATTTCAACATTTTATTTAATTTTATTTATTATAGTATATTATATTTATAATAATCAAGTATCATTGATATATGAATATTTTTCTATTCTATATAATTTATACATATGAGTTGATTTATGTCAAGAATATCATCTTTATTAGAATATTAAATAACGTGCGTATTACACACTATGCTACATGACTTCTGCTTACACAGGTTGCATATATACATATATATATGTATATATAAATATAATATTCGTGCTAAATTAGGAAAATAAATATTATGAAAAAATGATATTATATTTAGATTAAATCAAATTACAAATTAAAATTATAAGTAATAACATGAAACTATATATACTACACTTTCATTTATTTTGAAATAATAAAACAAGTTATAGATTTCGCGCTTTACTGTTTTTTGAGAGATAGCAGCGCCTCTTAACGGCGTACGAACGAACTTATATCATTGGTGCATCTTCAGTAAGCATTTCTCAAGACTAGTAATGTAAGTAGTATCCAGCAGAGGGCAGTTCAAGCGCGGTCTTCAGTCGCACAATTACGAAGCCGATCAAAAGCGTACGGAGTTTCCAGGAGGGCGGTCGTGTTACGATCACAGAGAGAAAAAGAAAGAGAGAGAGAGACAGAGAGAGAAAGAACCTTTCTTCCCCCACGGTTACACAAAAATTTCTCGATACGTACGGGTCCTGGATTTCAACGCGCATCACAAGAAAAACGTTATTCAATAGAATAATGGCGCGCCGTGTGATTTGACAGTGCAGAAACGCTTGAATGGGAAAAGTGCCTCGATATTTTGTGGTTCGTAACTCAAGATCCCAGTTCTAAACAAGTATTCTCGTTCGAATACCTTGCATCTCTCTGCTCTATATTTTCTCGTGTCGGATTTACGATAACGGCGAAATATTTTTCGAAACGAAGAACAAGAGAGCTTTATTCCAAAACGTTTTTTGATTGTCGTCGAAAAAGGGAAGAAGCATCGTCGAAAACAGCATTCAAGACATTGATCGACGAGCGCGGTATGAACTCTTACAGGCGGTATTGGCCACCGAAGAGAGCCGGTATAGTCGATATATATATATATATATATATATATATATATATATGTATACACATATATATTACAGGCAACTCGGTTAAGAACTCGAATCATAGGACACCGACTTTTTCATTCTATATAACTTAAAAAATTTTATTTTTCCGACGACAAAAAACATTCGTAGTTTTTCGATAGAATCATACGCGAAATCGGCTTCGTGTTCGAATCGATCTTAACATTATCGTTTTAACGATCACGCAAAGAATCGAAGAATATACTGGTCGACTAAAAACATTAAGCGACATTTGATTTCACGGTAGAAAATCGTATCTGTTTATTATTTAAAAAAAAAAAAAAAAAAAACACAACTATAAAAGTAAACTTACGCTATAGCATTCGTTTAATTAATATAATAATAATAGTAATTATTAACTAATAATAATAATAATAATAATAATAATAATAATAATAATAATAATCACAGTCACAGTTTCGTCTATTGTCCATCGCATAACCGATAAAGTCGGTGTTATTCTCCAAAGAGAAAAAAAAAAACGAATTTACTACTCGACGAGTTCAATTCAATTTAGTTTTTTAACCGATACTTTTTCCCCACTAGTTTTACGTTTTTTCCTACGACTAATGTTAATCCTACATCCAGTTGGAATGTCATCGAAAAGATAGACGAATGAAATACGTTATCTCTCGTAAATTCCAAGAGAAA
The DNA here is from genome assembly GCF_014466175.1 of Vespula pensylvanica. Taxonomy (NCBI): domain Eukaryota; kingdom Metazoa; phylum Arthropoda; class Insecta; order Hymenoptera; family Vespidae; genus Vespula; species Vespula pensylvanica. Next base: position 14,440,773 of record NC_057685.1, read on the forward strand.
TTTATTTCAACGAGATTCGCGGTTAATTTCCAGGCGCGCACTTTTACGAATGTTTAGCAAAGAAAGTCGAGGGAAATTTATTACGTCTTTTGCGTGTATTCGAACCTTTCCACGTATGTCTGGAAGAGCAACGGTATTGTCGGATACGTCTAATGTAAAATCGGATGCGTTTGACGGTGAAAATGGATTCGACGTGCATTTAGAGAGCGAGCGAGAGAAAGAGAGAGAAAGAGAGAAAGACGGGAAAGGGGTGCGCCTTGTTCTCTTTATATATCGTGTTCTGTTGAGGGAAGAGAAAGAGAAGAGGGGGTAGGAGGAAGGGTAGAGGGGCCATAGTAGCGGGAGGGTCGAGCAAATGCGAGAGTGAAGCCGTCGTCGGTCCATCGCTCCAGGGCGTAGCATCAAAGGCGAACGGTTTACGGCGTGAGCGCGCACTAATTGCCGTCTCTTTAAAAAATCCTACTACCCTTCCATCCTCTAACATCGGGTGGTTCGGTGTCCACGGACGTGCGAATTCCACGTGCCACGTCATACTAGGACCTCTTTGATCGGAAGAAGCACGTTAGGTCGTTCGTCACCCTCGGTAACATTAGAGGAAGGATCTTTTTCCCTAGTTTGTTATTATCTAGTAAACAGGATATTCTTTCTCAACGTTTATATACAAGGTTTCTTTTACTGGTTGAGTCATACTATTTTGGATATATATGGGGGAAAATAAGATACACGAAATTGAACGAAAATCTATGAGAAAGTTTTTTTGTACGATATTTGAAGGATAGAAAGAGAGAGAGAGAAAGAGAAAGAAAAAAAAATATGATCGTTTTGTATGTATCAAGCGATTTTATCGGTCTCATTTTCAGCTACGTCGTGTGTGCTCTGAAGAGGCGCGCAGTATTCGAACGGACACGCTCGAATCGATTTTCCGTGCTTCTACCGCTGCTGACTGCACGGGCACACGCACCGAACGGTTCCCCTTAGCTCGTGACAAACTCGCTCATTCTTTCTTTTCTCTTTCTCTCTCTCTCTCTCTCTTTCTCTATTTCTTTTCTTTTTTTTTCTTTTTTACTTCGCTTCGAAGCGATAGAAAAGAGAGAAATAGGAAGCATTTTCGCGTGAGATTCGTTTTGAATGTTTCTCATTCGTACGAACGTATATATGTTAGATTTATTTCCATGTATAGAAACGATGACGGATAAGAAGTCCTTTGACAAACAACGGAAATGTAAATCGAAGTTTAATTCCCATTGTTGTTGTTGTTGTTGTTGTTGTTGTTGTTGTTGCTATTATTATTATTTTATGAATGTGTAAGTATCGACCGCGAAATATAGAGAATGTACTATGCTAGTGACTCGTGAACGTTCTCCGGCTGCAGCACTTGATCGTATACCGTTATGTCGACCGTATCGCGTATCTGGCTGCCTAAAAATAGAGCCCCCGGAAGAACAACGAAAGTAATTTGGACGGGAGCTCTCTCTCTTAAAGATATACACGCCTTATATAGTTCCTTGAAAATCTACGATCGGGAAGACTCACTCGTCTCCTTCGATCGATCGTACGTTCGTACGTTCGTTCGTTCGTCCGTCCGTTCGTTCGTTCGTTCGTTCGTTCGTTTCTACGTTAGTTCGTTCGTACGAGCGCCTTGCGAAAAGATAACATGGAGTAGTTCCCATTTCCGCCGTTGCAAGCGCACGTAGCTATATATGAGATTTGGAAAATGACGGTGTTTCCTCGATAAAATAGTTTACGTTCTTTCCTCGATTTCGTCGTCCTTGTGACAAGAACGAATGACGTCAACACATTTCTTTGGACTTAAACGAGGAACAACGAAAATCGAATATTTATTTTCTTTTGTCTGCACGAATCTACGCGTATTTGGATCAGAGAGATGCTGAGGTAGAGAAAAGAGGCCGGAGGGTCCTTCCAAAAAATGTGAAGACTCTCAGGCAATTTTCTCATCGTTTATAGTGTATACCTTACTTCGTAGAAAATACCCAGATTTTGAATAGTGGAGAGAGACGGAAGAAACTCATTCTTCGCGATACGAAAAGGAAGTAACGAGAGGGACGAGGAAAGAAGACGAGGACGAAGACGAAGACGACGGTGTGCGAGAGAGAAGGAAAATAGGAAAGAAGGAGGAAGGAAGAACAGAAGAGATAGCTCGTGGGCGAGCTCGAAGAGATGACGGGGGAGGAGGGAAAGGGTGGCGGTGGCGCCGGTGGGAATACGAACGTTAACGCGACTGACAATGTGAATAATGTTAACGCTAACATCAATGCGAATGTCAATGTCAACATTAATGCAAACACGAACGTCGTTCACCAAAATGGCGGAACGGAGAAGGCGCCGGTCGTCGGTGGTACTAACGTTGAGACATTGCCGCGTGCTGGAAAACAGGTAAGAAGATGCACAAATAATTATTTATTTGTAGTGTATAAACTTTAAAAATCGAAACACGTTAGAGAGATAAAGAATTTATATAGTTGTTTCTACGATGTCATTTATTATTATATTTTCACTTTTTCGTTTTGTAAGTAAATCTTCATTTTTTTTTTTTTTTTTTTTTTAAATATACGTGAGGCAGAGAACTTATATTATTGTCTTTGAATAATTTGTTTATTCGAGGACGAGATTATATATGAGATACAACGTAGTGACGTTAGTTTCAGAGGAGAAACGTTTTTTCTTTCCTTTCTTTATTTTCGAGTACGAATCCAGACGAGAGAAACGTCCGATCATTTTTTTTGTCTTCTCTTACGTACCGTAGATCGTTACTTTGCGCAGTGGCATGTAAAGCGACCATTAAGACAAATGGACTGTTGTTGCTTCGCAAAAGGTCACGGTTATCGTGGGCTGCAGACTATTACTATAATAGTAAGCACGGAACACACGCATGTTTATTTCGATTTGGACGATTAATTATAAGTTTCATTGATTACTGTAACTGAAAATCGAAACGCCAGCAATCAAAAGTGCTTGACCTAAATTCGTAAAATATCTGACGACTGGAATTTCTGTTTGAGTAAAGGCGAGACACATTATTACATTTTTCAGAGAAATAAACAAATTGTCCATACGTTCGAAGTATTATACGCAAAGGGCTTTATTTACTCGTATCGCTGTTGCAATTTGTTATTATGTATCATATGTGGCATCGTTTATCTACTCTGTGTTTACGTCTTATTATAGACTCACGAATGATTACATCACGGATCCAATCGTATTTCCACGTAAATCTACCACGAGTTTTCAGATCACGAGAATTAATCTGTTTAATTAATCTATCAAACGGACAATATTATTCTCACATAAGGTGACTTATACTATAAGATTTTCTTCTAGGAAAATATGCATTGATTTATTATGTACAAATAAAATTAGAAACGTGAGTAAAATAATATCTTAGTCATAAAGAAAATAAAATTTACTGTTTAAACGAATAACCGTTAGCTCAATGGTTTCTTATATCGGGGATTAGACCAGACCCTATTTAAAATCGTTTTATGCTTGAGTTAGCTTTCTTTTCTTAAGCCCTATGGTATAGAAGAAAATAAAATCGGTGAGCTTTCAAGAGTCATTTAACCCATATGTTTCGTTGGCATATTGTGTAGTGGCAAGAAATGCCTGAAGGGCCGCTTGTACCGGTCGTTCCCCCTTTCGACTATCCTTATTGTTCACCCTTTAAACGTTCTCGAAGGCCATAAATAAAGTAAAGTATTATCTTGTGAAATAAATAGCAACGTAGACATGACATTTTTGTAGACACGACCTTCTCGTTTATAATAATAACGTCATTACAATAAACTCTCGAAAGAGTTTGGTATTCTTTTCAAGGATAAGATAGGTACTACGTCGATCGATCCCCAGAACCGAGTTTTAAGTGTATGCCGCGGATATGATATCACTGTGACAATTGAAATCGTACAGAGCCTTAAATAAAAATAATAAAGAACATTAAAGACCTTCCAAGTAACGGAGATGACGAATATAGGTGACCCCAAATCGAAAGAGAAGAACGGAAAGGCAGAAGAATGATCATCAATTTTCGTGACATTCAGAAGAAGGAGAATTAACACAATTTCGTCCTAATTCGTTTTTAGGTCGTGATTATGTACTGCCCACCGTGTGACACGTCAGTTCATAGAAGGCGATGAAAGTACACTCTTGATGATAAGTGCTGCTGACTCGCGTGTTACGTGCCGCCGTTCTTAATCAGACGTTGTGCTTCGTAACAGCTGCCTTATTATATTCACGATGAGATACCTCTGAAATGTTTTTTTCTTTCTCTTAGAGATTCATTCTGAAATTCTCACGGAGAACTTCCATGGGAAATAAAAGCGAATTGAAACGAAAGGGATATTATTTTCACATTTCATCGAATTCCAATTCAAATTTTATATTCAAACGTATTATTATCTTTGAAATTATCTTTAAGCGAGTAATGAGAGAAAGAGAAAGAATGGATCTCGTTTTAGATTTACTATCTTCCGGCAGATTTTACAATTATGTTGTGAATGCGAACGCACTTGCGTCCGGAAGTTTACTCATGGAAATTTGTTCGGTAACAATCGGACGAAGGAGTCGCGCTCGTTGCACGCTTTACGCGCACGCAGGACCACCAGATATCGGCTTGGCTCCTATTTTCTATTCGTTCATTTTCAACCGGACGGAACTGGGTTGTGAAATCGCATGTGAGAACGAGAGAGAGAAAGAAAGAGAGAGAGAGAGTGTGTCAGAGAGAAAGAGAAGAGAGAAGAGCACGCACGCGCACATGTTACATCGCATTTCACATATACTTATATGTATATGTATATATCTATGAATGTACGTATATATATTTATATGATGTATTTATGAATGTATGTATATATGTATGTATGTATGATGTATGTATGTATGTATGTATGTATGTATGTATGTATGTATGTATGTATGTATGTTTGTATCTATGTGGATATAGATAACCATCCCCTTTCGTGTCGACGTAAAAGTGGAGACTGAAAATAAATGTATATTACGATTGCACGCGTTCGTTCGGTAATGGTACCATCGGCAAAGCGGAAAAGCACACAACCGAAGACTATACACGATGAACTACCGAGCTTTTAACGAGTGAACTTTCTTCTTCGAAGTAATTGTCAAAAAGAACTCCTCTTTCTTTTCAGAAAATTTCGCTTCGATAACGAATCTCATAAAATTCTTATTCGATCATAAATAAAATAACACTATTTTCTATTTTCATGGTATTGAAAACGTATTCTATATATACATACCTAGAATATTTATATCGATCGATTAACAAGAATGATCTTCGTAACTTTTACGTGAAATTTGGAGAGCTGCTTTTGATAGATACTTACGCACGGTCGACGATATAGGAAATGTGATTGACCCACTTCAATAAAGTCCGATAAAACGCTGCTGCCGTTAAAAGCTTTGTGTACGGCTGACCCTGTTCATCGAGCGTAACTAGGATGAATCGAGATATAGCTTTATTATTATCTCATAGTCTTGCGACCTTGTGAATTTGGAGATAGTATCGTGATAATGCATGACGGTCTTATACCGATTTTTTTTCGTTCTTTTTTGTATTTTTTTCTTTCTTACATATAATATATACATATATATATATATAATAAATATAGAAAAATGTTTTCTTGTTTTCATATATAATACAGATATATAAAAAAACGAAAGGAAAGGAAAAAAGTCGATGATATATTAGTACAATAATATATATCTACATATATATATTTTGAATGACATTTTTGTGTCATTATTGCAGCTTTGTGACGTAACGATTGATTTTTCCTTTTTATTTGCATAATTTTCAATCAATCATCGGCATCATTCGAATAACGGAAACCGATATTTCAGCTTTACAATGCATCCGCGTACTTCTCTTTATACATATGCATCCCGATATGTAGACTTACGCTCGCGAACGTATAACCGACATGAGGGATCGACCCCCTTTAGCATTGTCAATATCTCTCCTCTCTTTGCCCGTTACAGTCCTTTCGACCTGCTAACCCGACTGGCGACTCCCCTTCTTGAGTCTTTAACAGCTAAACCGAGGTTCATAGCACCCCAATGTCGCTTAATTTAGGCGAACACAGAGGACTACTCTACGTCGAGGATTAAATTGGTCCTTCGAAATGGCCCCTACATTCCAGAGCTTCACGTACTTTTATTCTTGTGTACGTTGCACTAACATGAGAGATCTTTTTCTTCGAATTCACTTATCTTAAATCGTATGTAGAATCGATATCTTTTTTTCTTCTTTATCTTCTTTTTTTATCTTATCGAAAGGACTCTTCGATAATTTCATTATATATATATGTATATACAATTAAAGCGAATTAAAATCTCATGTAATTATCGTCAAAATATTATACTTGTCAGCTCATATATATATATATATATATATATATATTTAACGATAAAGAGAGAAAAAGAGATTTGAAGGATGAATCTATCTGCTCCAAGCAAAAGGCTATGTCGTTCGAAAAATGTTTTCGTATATGCGCAATTATGTCGATAGCATCGATAATATTATTTTATCGAAAGCTTTTTTTTAAGACACACGCGGATAAATTAAGGATAGGTTCGTGATATTTAATACGTGCGTACGATTCTCTGACCTTTTGATTTAACTGTGCTCGCCTGACGCAATCGTATGCTCAAAGATGAGTAATGAATATTTCTGACAAAATTCTTGAATATATGAACATATCCGAAGAATTAATTTATTGGATAAAAGAATATCTGCATATGAAGAAGTCGTGATATCTTCAAATTAAAAACAAAAAAGGGAACGTTATACGATTGTTTATTGTATCAATAAGAAGAATCGAGACGTTAAAAACGATCTTAATTTAAATAACGAAATTACCTGTTGTCGCATCGAATGCAAATCTTTACCCGTTTGGATAGCGAGTAAGTTGTCACGAATCGACACCGAAAAGGAATGGGGTTGCGAATCTAAAAAGGAAGCTAAGAAAGATGGTAAAACGAGAAACAGAGTGATGTCTGTGGAGGAACGAGGGGGCGGTTAGCTGCAATAGCGCTGCCGCGTTCGTATCGACCCGAAGCTTGAGACTCCATCTTGCTTGTCCTACATATAGCTATGTATGTATGTAGGTACATGTGCACGTACCTATTACTTTACCTACCTATGTATATAAAGTCGTGCCCTACCTTGATCTGTTCTGCTCTGTTTCCGCAATTTTTACCTTCTCCTCTTATTTATTTTAACGTCCTTCGCAAATATCTACTTTTAATATACTTTCGATTGTTCGCTTTAATATTTATTTAACTAAATCAGAATTTATCTATGTAAATTTTTCTCGAAAGTATCCTCACGTAAAAGACGATAAAGAAAATTAATCGTTATATAGTCTTTGAAAGTACTTTTTTGTTTTTTCATTATGCACGAGTAAGAAGAAAATAATGTAAATTGAACGTCGATAATGACACTTTTTAAGATGCTCACTTTCTATTTGTTCGAATTTTTTTTTGTCATGTTTCTTCTTTGTCATTCACAGTATTATTTCTTATATACAAAGATATCATTCCATTAGCGTGATCCTTACATTTAATTCCAGCTAGTAATTTGCGTGAATGCGACATTTCTTTCACGCATAGCAACTACATGATAATGGATTGGAAACTGTCATTTTCGTTATACATGGTTACACCTTAAAGGTCGTATCTTTAATATGAGTGTTACAAACATGCGATTATGTTAATTATTAAGATATTATGTTAATTAGATGTCTCATGTATGATATATGAGAAAAAAACATACGCAGAATATGAAATATGAAAATTGTACTTATGTCGCTTTGCTTAATTAACTCCAACTCAGCAAGATCAACGTTTTTATAAATTTGTTATTTAGTTTCTTAGTGGATTTCTTCTTATACGACAGTACGAGTACGCGCATGCTCGATGATAAGTATGAATTTAGTTCTGTCACTAACCTAGTTACATTCCTGGAAATTCATAAAATATGTATAACGATGGCTTTCTCTGTTTTTCTTGAAAGATGAATTCCTACACGAGACGAATGAATAAGGACGGAGGTATTGCTTAATCATTTTCTTCTGTGTGTGTGTCTCTCTCTCTCTCTCTCTTTCTCTTTCTCTTTCTCTCTCTTTCTCTTTTGATGAAGCTCGATCTTAATTTCGTTCTTTGGATTCTAGAAAAATTACATAACATTTTAATGAGATAACTTCGTGCAACGAACGAAAAGACCTTCTCTCTCTCTCTCTCTCTCTCTCTCTCTCTCTCTCTCTCTCTCTCTCTCTCTCTCTTAATAAAATATTTGATCAGAGAGTATTTATTAACCGATTATTCGAAATACTCGAAAGTAGACAAAAAGTAGACGAGAATATAGAATGGCATAAAAATGAGGATTATCGGGTGTTGCGGAGCTACTGCGTTTGTGGTCTATGGGGAAAAATAAAAATTGAAATGCGAGCAGTGTCATGAGAAAGTCGTGAAAGCTACTATGTAATACCAGAGAGACTATTATAAATAAATTCTGAAAAGTCGTGTTCCCTGCTCTTTTCTTTTTCGCTTTCTCTCTCTCTCTCTCTCTCTCTCTCTCTCTCTCTCTCTCTCTCTCTCTCTCTCTCTCTCCTTCTCTCTCGCTTGCATTCGTGACAATCGCGACCTCGACCCTTTCAACTCTGCTCTTCATCGGCCCCCTCGGTAATAGACGTAACTCTCCTACTCTTGTTTCCTCCAGCATCTCTTACTCGTACATTTAATTAAGTCTCAATAGAAAGGACGTGTCAACAGCGATTGCGATCTATCGAAAAGCGAAGAATATCCTAGTTTCACAATTCATTAACAATTCAAACTCAATTTAAAAGGACATTTCGAGGAGAATGAATTATTGTATTTTTTTATATCATCGATCGACGATTCTATTTCCTTGTTCATTAAATTACATTTCAGAAGAATAATAGATTTTTATATCTTTTTTAAGGAAAAACGCGTAAATGGATTAGATTGAATTTTTATTCCCATTGTCATGGACGTCCTTTTGTTCTAGCTTAACCTTGAATATTCTCCGTTTACTGATCGATGATAATAGCAGATTTGTATCTTATTTGATCGTTGCAATAAAGCGTTTCTAAAGTAGGATGTAACAGTTTTCATCTTAGACGATACAATTAGACATTGACTTGGAACGTGATATACCGATGCAAGTGGTTCAAAGTTCAACCGTTTGACACTGGCATCTTAAACACCGTTTGTTAAAGTCTCGAAGCATTGCGATACATTAACTATATCACTTCGGTAGTCAAAGACGAGGTAAAGTTTCGCGATATCGTTCGAAAATTTTTGGCATGTACCGTGCTACGTTCGTAAAATGTTTAATTCTCGATGAATTTTGGCGACGAAGTCAGGCGAGACCCTAAGTATACAATATTCTGCCATATTATAAGTGTGAATCACGGCTGGCTGCTTGCTGTATGCGATCATTTCTGAAAATTAAAACGCTAGAGGACAATCGAATATATAATTTGTCAACTTGCGTTCTAATTTTCTTAGTTACCTTGAACTTTTAAATTCAATAAGAAAATCGATCGAAAAGCTATTATCGATATTACAATTTTTTTTTTTTTTTTTGTTAAAATTAAAAGAGAAGACCAGAAGCAATGGAAAAAGATATTGTCACCGATGTATTCACGTATCTATTCTCTTAATGAAAATAAACGATCTTGAGGATGATGCGGTACAACATCCGGTCGATTTTTAACTGGCGATCATAAGTAATTCAACCGTGTCATTCATTATTGTATCATCCACATCTATGAATGGCTCAATGAAAGAAGAAGGAAACATTGAATGGATGTACTTTCATTAGATAGCACGAAATACAATGTCGATCTATTGATTATCGATCAGTGATTGTGTCTACGATAGCTCCCTTCTTTTTCCATGCTTTTCATCGACGAAACGATACTTGGCACAGATTCAAAACTATTTAACCTTCCTGCGTTCTTTAATTTCAATATACGTTGAAAATTCAGAGAGGAGGGGGGAGGGGAAGAAAGAGTAAGAAAGAAAGAGAGAAAGAGATGAGAGAGATAAAAATAGTTCAAGTATTATATCTTGGGATTTAGAAAAACAGAGACGCATTTAAAATTCTCGAGACTTTTATTTTTCTTGTAAATTCACCGAATGATCGCGCAGTTCCGATAGTGATCGTGTCTATCCATTAATAAAGCATGACTTTGTAAATTTACGATGCGAGTATGAAAGAAAAGAAAAAAGAAGGCGAACCGAGCTGGCAGCATCTCGCGAAATGGGATGTTATCTCGAAGAATTTTGTTAGAGTTGAGAATGGAAGATCACAAAATAAGTCTTTTTTATCGACGTTGAAAACCGTGACGTCGGCAATCGACTTTTTCTGTCAACCTCGAACTACCTATGTATGCGTGTAGTAAGAGTGAGAACGCATATACGGTTATGCCGTCACCCTCGACGAGCGAGGCCAAACAAGATGGCCGTAAAAACCTGTACTCTCGATCCAGTCAGCACCTGATGACCTCACACTTATAACGCGGGACGTGATGTCATTCGTCGTTCGTAATTTATTTTGATTATGTAACATTGACTAGTGCATAGTTAACTTGGAATAATCATAGAGAGACGGGTGATATGAGGAGATAGATAGATAGATAGATAGATAGATAGATAGAGAGAGAGAGAGAGAGAGAGAGAGAGAGAGAGAGAGAGAGAGAGAGAGAGAGGGAGAGAGGTAGAGTGGGGACCCAGAGGAAAGATAGAACTTTAATAACATCAAAGACGAGACAGATCGGTCTGTTTTCTTTGATTTTCCTTGTACAAAAGACGATCTTTGCTATTTTAATTACAATTTTTTCCTCGTACGAATAATATTGTATAATTTTAACAAACGATTCATTACTTTTTTTTTTTAAACATTGCTGTGTTTTCCTATATACTTTAAATATTACGAAGGAAATGTATGTATCTCGGCATTGGAATCTCCATGGCCATTGCTTGTGATCGGATCCTATCCTGATTTTATTAATCGAACACGGATCTTCTACGACTGCATCGTTGACAAGATAATCGCATGCATCTCTCTTCGTTGATTGTTAGAAATTAACAGAAGATTATCAGAATGTAATCGGCCGAGTTCGAGGAGGCAGGTTCGTGGGAAGTATTTTTTCTCCTACAGGACTCGCGGGAACCCTCAGTTGGAAGGATTCCCAGAGCAAGATAGATCTAATTAAAAGTAAGGAGAGCGGAGGTACGGTCGATGCTTCTTTGATTTCAGGGTTGTGGAAGGAACGATTGTGCAGATAATGTGATTTGTATAATACCTTCATATATGCGTACCTGGAATGTGACGTATTGTAAGCGTTGACTTTCGATGTTATTTTTAACTATTATCTTGGAGACTCAACTGGGGAGAGAGGAGGGAGCCTCGTATCTTTATTTCTAAATTTAGCTGTACTTGCCGTGCTAGGAGATTTTTTTATCTTCTTTTTTTATCTATTTATATAATTCTATTGTAACATGTTCGATTGGAGAGAGTAGGTATCGTTTCGGATGATTCGGATAAGACGTGTAATAATAATAAGAACGATAACGATAATAATAATATACGAAATGAGGTCAGGGTCTTCCGGTCACTCTTAAATTTAAAATGTTTCCTCGTAGTACGATCTTTCTTGCTCGTACTCGTGGGTCTCGCTAACTCGTAAAAAACAGAGATCACCTCTTCTTGGCCATGGCCTAGTCGCTGGCCGATGAAAATCAACATTAATCACGTCTTGCCAAGAAAAGACTCGATATTAACGTCACGATATAGCTCTTAGTCTGGGCAGGTAGTGGTAGCTCCGCTCCTGGAGGCATTTGGAAACGGTCAAGGCCCTTTCGAGGATCCTACGCGTGTGAAGCTTGCGCTTACTCCTACGCCTGTGATGCGCGCATGTTTATGCGTATATATACATCTATATTGAAAGATGGTGTCTACCCACACTCGAGAATGAACACGCCTACGTGTGTATGTCTTCGTTACTTTCCGGTTTGCTCCGTGTATTTCGAATTCCATCATTGTTTGATTGTTATCTTGAAATTGTTATTAGTTAATTACATGCATTATCTCCTCAAATTCAAAACGAACTAACTTTCCTATTGTTTCGTTGGAATTTTATTCTTATTTTTGTTTGTTTTTTCTTTCTTTCTTTCATTCTTTTTTTTTTTTTTTTTTTTTTTTTAAAGGATTTAACATTTTTCAAAGAACGTTCTCCAACGTTGCTCCCCAGCACACGGTTGTTCGTATGGTCACGCTTCGAAGCGAACGTTAGTCCTCGCTCTCTTTTTCTCTTTTTCTCATCTTTTCTTCTTTGCTCTTTCGTTTTTCTTCTACTTTTATTATCCATCCTCTATCACCGTTCTGCTGCGTCTTCACGAAGTCAACGAACTCGACCTCGTTCCTTCATTGTCACATTAATTGTTCTCATCTATTCTATTACTTCCTTTGGATTATACGTCTTCCTTTTGCGTTGGTCGATCGATCGTTGATCATCTATTGAAAATCGAAATAATTGGTAAAGATCAATCAATTTTCCTCCATTTTAGGATAATGCATTTAACGATATTGGTATTAAAAAATCGATAGAAAATATTTCAGAAAAATTGGAGCTTCCCAAAGTAAAATTTGATTATCGTATTTTAAATCGATGATGTAAGTAACAGAAAATAAAACATCTCGATGAGCTATCGCGAAGAATATGCGAAAATGTATTCTAACATACTTATTCGAGGGTTCTGAATTTGTTCCGCGACTGGAACGCCAAGCGGTTCTACGTACGCATTCTGTGGCTATAGTAGTCAGTTTTGTGCATGTTGCAGCTATAGTTAGCTTGGTACGTAGCCAGAAATTGCAGGAAGGTCCATAGGTATTACACTTGTTGCGGTTTCGTTCTTTTTGCCGATGCATGGAAGTCCAAAGCGACGAAGAGCATTACGATAAAACATTTTTGTACTTGACATTTAAAAATAGAAATATGATAACTCAAGTTATATCATACATGTATTATGCAAATATCTCATTTAAACAATCGTAGTCAAGTAGTATATTTTATCGAATAAGACGGTTGATTAAGTTTCTACCCTATCGTATTTTTTGAATTGACAGTAAAAAAAGTTAATACTCAATAAATCTTAAGCGAACGTTAGCTGTTACTTACTGACATGTTAAAAGCGATAACGCTTTAAGAGAAAATGTCCAGTTTCAAGAAATTTTTTAGATATTCGAAACTTTTGCGATAAGCAAAGATGATATTACTTGGTAGTTGATCGGGTGTACAACGGTTTCTTCGAGCTGGTTCGAGGACTCGTCCGGTATCACCCGAGGCAATCGACGAGAGTTTATGTCTTCGATACCGTCGAGATTCTACGAGAGACTATACGGGCCGTGAGTTCTTACGTATCTCCGTTCGTGTTCCAGAATTTTTATATTCATAAAAGAAGGACATTCGACGATATGAAAAAGTTCGATGGAATTTCGATAAAAGATCGAATGATCTAGCCGTTCCAGCCATCCAGTTTGGATACAGAAATGTAACGATAGTCTCTCGTTTTTCAAGAGGAAATTGTCGTGTAGATTCGTCACGAAAGAAATAACGTCAACAAGAATTTCTTTCAACTTTTTCGTGAATTACGAGGGCAAAGACATTAAAGAGAGACTTGAATATAATATCAACGTAAAGTAAAATAGGCACGCTATGTGATCGCATTGAGTAAGCTAGACTCGTTGTAATAAAGAGACAGTAATGAGACCACCGCGGCGACGTTTTCTACCGGTCTCTCTCCTCTTTTTCAACGGTTGTCACGCCATGCCGGAGATACAGCTTCGCTTCGTGGATAAAAAGAGTAGAAAGAAAACGAAGCCCAGGTGAAGAAGGGCTGTAAAGGAAAGGAAGAGTAAGGGGGAAGTATAACACGAGGGATCGTCCACGTGTCGGATGTAACGGGGTCGCTGAATTATTTAAAGCAGGCCGTCATCTATCGCGAAACACAGAAGACCCCTTATCTCTGTTTTATACCGATTATAAAGAATTTCCTATTTTGTGAAGAATCTTCTTTTTAACATTGGACTTTAAAAAAACTTTATCAGAGATAAATGTTTACGGTAGATTTGTTTCTTTTGATTCCTTGTTTACGATACAATCGTAAAGTCGATCGTTCAAAAAGTGATGTTTAACTTTGTTAAATGGAAAGAAAATACAAATGATCTCGTATTTCTTGCAATATAACTGTCAGTTTTTCAAATAATTATTATCTTTTATCTTTGAGATTGAATATATTTGACAAATTCGTACGTATTTGGTACACGGAAAATAACAGTTTTGCGCGAAAGTAATAGGAATGATGAATATTTCATACATGTGTGCGTGCGTGTGTGATTAATTGGGTATAACAACTACTAAAAACATAAAGAATATAGACAATTGTTCTTTTAAAGTTATATTTCAGTGTTTAAAATACAAATGTATAGGTAATATAATAAAAAAAATAAAATGAAGAGAAGAGAAGTATAATTTGAAACTTTCGAATATAACTAAATTATAATTAAATTTAACTCGCACTCTAATCCTCGGTATCTCGAAGTATTTTTTTAATAATTCGCACTATTCTATATTACGTTCGTCAACTACTCTCAGATTATCTTTTCAAAAAGATGAATAGTCTTGACATTATTTTGTCCTCTCTGTTTATTGTTACGTGTCTTAGTACCCTTGTCTTTTCATTCCACGCGTAGCAAAACAAGAAACTGATAATCTTATAGAATATGTTTTTATTTATTTACTCGAGCCTATCGTACTACGAGCCTAGCTCGTGCTCGAGTAATTGGACCCATCTAGTAGTTTCTTGGCCCTACATATATACATATATAAATGCAATATACCTTTCCAAGTAGCCTCGCGTATTTATTTCAGTTCATTTACTTCGGTACCGCAAAAGTTTGTAATCTTTTTTTAGATATATAGAATGTATGTTACAATATACGTGGCGCGGTTTCGCCATTGATGAAAAAATGTGTCACCGTTATCGATACCACACTCGTTTCATCTATAGCTAGTATATCATAACACGACTTTCGTTTGTGCGACTTCATGGCGCTTGTTGTGCATATAAAAGAATGTTTCGCCGTTGGCAGATATAATCACTGGAATTCGTTATTTCAGAAGGTATTTCTAACATGAGTAAGTAATTTTCTTTATGATGTCATGTAAATTCTATTTCAGTCATGATATTTCCATTAACACCCATATTTCAAGATCGATTTCATAACAGCGCTATATATCTAAGAAAGTAGTCGGAGCTTCTACCTTTCTAGGTTAATTAAGTAATTAATTACACTGATTAATTAATTCAATATCGATGGTTAACTTTGTTACTGCTATATGTAGGAAAGAAAGGCCGTGATTGAAGCCACCCACCTTGAATGTTATTTCTTCCGAACGAAATTAATGGACTATAAATCTTTGTTAGTTTATTTTGTTATCGTTGGCGATCACTTTATAAGGGAAGCTTATCTTTTTTCATTGCATGAATCTATGAATAGGATCGATTTTTAAAAAAAGTGCTGTCGATAGGAAGATAAAGTCCATCGTAAAAGCTATACAGAAAAAGTGAGATAAAGGAATAGATAGATAGAGAAAGAAAAAGAGAGAGGTAGAGGGAGAGAGGGAGGAAAATCGTTAATGAAAAGAATGTACCTTTTGTATTTGAGCTTTATTTACGTTCGGAACTATTCCAATCGTATTTAATATCTCCTCGAACAAGGAGATTCTTAGAAAATGTAAAAATTATACTTTTTTATTAGCTTTATTTCTTCTCTAATTTTTAATTTTTTTTTCTGTAATTCTGTAATTAGATAAAAATAAATCTCTTGAATGGATTACTGTTTGTTGAAGGAAGAAAGAGAGCGACGATTATTTACGATACAACCATACGTTAATTACTGCGACAGTGGAGGGTTATCTGCCCTGAGAAGCGCGTCCAACGTACTCTGTTATCGATTTATCGTTCGTGGTGCTTATGTATGCAACGCATGAACGATAATACGATGCGTTCCAGTAATACGACAGGGTATTCGTTGGTGACGCCGAAGCGTCTCGTTTCCCTGTGACTCCTTCTTTACTTACCTTTATTATCCAGGTGTAGTTCGGTCAGTTTATTCTCGTATACCATCCATAAAGCTAAACGTAGCTTATAAACCAGTTGAGGCTCACAAACACGCGGTCTTCTTGCTTTTAGACACGTAGGGTGTCTTCGCCGTAAAAAAATGAAACTTTATTCTTATAAATATAACGGATAGATTATGTAATATATCTAATTTTACACAATGATTTGATATTTTTAATGTACCTATCTATATATTGATGTTGATATATCATATAGTTGTAACTTTGTTATAAATAAGAAAAAGGGTGAGTTTTTTTAGAAGAAATGGATAATAAAATAAAGAGATCAGTATCTCTCGTTCGTGTAGACCGATAGGCGCCATATGTTCCAGTAAACTACATACATATATATTTGACTAACAACCTGCATTGTAATCGAGAAATAAAGGCGGAGCATATCATGCTAGCTATTTTGCTTTTCCTTACATTTTGTATTATAAAAGTTGATAGGTGTGTATAAATAGGTCCATACTTGTACGAATGTGTATGCATTTCTTTTTTATACTAGCTTTAATTTCAAAAATCGATAAACTTATCTTTCATGTATTGTTTGCGAAGTAAGCTTTGTTACGATTGTTAGGATTTAAAGAGTATGTAACTTTGAGACAGGTGTTGAGAATTTATCGACAAATAAAAATAAAATTCAATAAAAAAGAAATAGCATGGTAGAAAGTATGAGATTTTTACTGAATGTATGTACAAGTGTTTATATTCATAGATCGGACAGATAACATAGACAAACTCTTGCATGTACTGATATTAAATACACCTACATATGTATATGCATACATATCTATGTTCATCTCTTAATGCGTATTAAAGCGGTAATTAGGACAATGTAAACTTGTTGAAGATTCTGATCAATTAAAGCATTCATATAGAATACTTTCTTTTGTTTTTATTACGTTGACAATGGAAGAATACAAAGAAGGAAAATCATTAGAATTAAAGGCACGTAGATACATATGTACGAGACGTGATTTGGAGAGACTATAAGGATTAAAAAGTTACGTAAGGTCCCTTGATGATTTCTATTAGGAATGTTCACACGAGTGCATTAACCTAGTTAGAATGAAATTAGTGATAATTATGTAATGTCTGACGTATCGTGTAACACGAGAAAAAACCTCATTAAATTTAATGACGTAAGAGGGAATAAATCAATCGATTACATTTGTCTTTTTTATTTATTTATTTTCAGAGTGATCCAAGCACGTCATTTTTGAGAGCAGCTCGCGCGGGTCAGTTGGAAAAGGTTCTGGAGTATCTTGAATCGGGTGTGGACATTAACGCATCAAATGCTGTAAGTTTATTATTAATTAGGTTAAACGAATTGGTTTACTAACATGCTCTATCACTCGAGTATACCATGTATCACTTGAGCATGATCGAGATACTTATGTGACTATGTACGGACTATATACGTATAACGAATATTCCACTTATTCGGATTTTAAATAAAAAGGCAATCTTTCTATACACAGAACGGACTGAATGCTTTGCACCTGGCAGCTAAGGATGGCCACTTGGAAATTGTCCGAGAACTTCTTAATCGTGGCGCAGTAGTCGATGCTGCTACTAAAAAGGGAAACACCGCATTGCACATTGCTTCTCTTGGTAAGTAAGCGAACTCCATATGTGCGTTTGTACAAATGTGTAAATACGTATACAAATACACGTACAAACGTACTCTCAGATCATATCGATTAACCCATATCTCCCCATACCTCGATACCAATATGGCGCAGTGCCTCTAAGCAATAGCAGAAATACTTCACTACGTTCGACACGGTGACAGATTGCATCGAAAAAGAATGTCATTTTTAAAACGATATATCTATACTCAAAAATGTGATATTTCAATGAGGTTGAGATACTTATCGAAGGGTTTCGTATATACGCATTTTTTATTTCGTTATAGTTCTTTTTGCCGCATCATAATGGAGGTACTTGAAAAGAAACATAGACCTCTATATAATATCTAACTACTTCTCACTGCGAAACTAATATCTTGTTGCAGCTGGACAAGAGGAGGTTGTACAATTGCTCGTTCAACAGGGTGCTTCTGTGAACGCACAGTCACAAAATGGGTTCACACCGCTCTATATGGCTGCTCAAGAGAATCACGACTCTGTGGTCAAGTACCTCCTCAGTAAGGGTGCCAACCAAACCCTCACGACGGAGGTACATTTTGTATATTTTAATTACAAATATATGAATTAATACTTGCTTTGGTAAATAGTAGAAAGAACGATTTTATATATATGTATACATAATTAACTCTTGTAATTTTCATTAAAGACAATAATTTTTTTAATTTTTATGAATTTCTTTCCAATCGTAGGATGGATTCACTCCATTGGCGGTGGCCATGCAACAGGGTCATGATAAAGTAGTAGCCGTTCTATTGGAAAATGATACTCGCGGTAAAGTTCGATTACCTGCCCTCCACATTGCTGCTAAGAAGGATGATTGTAATGCGGCTGCCCTACTTTTGCAAGTACGTCATATTTCTCTTTTTCCAAACAAAAGAGCCCTTCGTAGTAATCCTCTTATTCTTTTTAACAGGGTTCATCACTTAATACATTTCCAAGAGTTTATACCATAAATTCTTTTGATCTAAATAATAGTTGACTGATTTTTAGAAATAAAGATTTATCCTAGAGCTAAAATATCAAGCTATATAAGAACAATTTTTATAAGAGTAATACTATACTTTTTAATAAAATTCATTTAAAGATTTCTAATATTTAAGATCGATATACATGTAAAAAGAAATTTCTTATCCAAATTCTATAAATGTAATCTCGTATTAAAAAACTTTATCTTTGCAATAAGTAATTGTTTCTCAGGAACGGTACAGAGTTTATGGTATATATATATATATATATATATATATATATATATATATATATATATATAAATGTTTACAGATACGATAGATGGATGTAATATGATGAAAAAAATTTTTAATTTCGTACTGATATACGTAAATATGATTTTAATGAAATATGAAAGAAACGATACAGTTTTATGAGAGGTCATATTGACTTATATATTTTTACGCGTTATTAAAAAAGTACTGAAACCTTTTTGGTCATATATATGTAATTGACCTATGTACTATTCATATCACTATTATGAGATACGTCAGACTTAGGTAACTGAATATCCGCGAATTACCACACACTATTGATTCGCAATGAAAGGAGAGACAATATTCTGTTTTTATTCTTTTTTTTATGAGAATTGAAAAATTATAAAAGTACTTTGCGTTTTTATTGTATCGCCATTGTATCTTATTCTTCAACAGAACGACCATAATCCCGACGTAACTTCGAAAAGCGGTTTTACACCACTTCACATAGCCGCACATTATGGCAACGATCGAATTGCTTCCTTACTTTATGATAGAGGTGCGGATGTAAATTTTGCTGCTAAAGTAAGTATCAATAGATGCATGTATACGCGTTAGAGAAAATTTGACAAATTATGATATTTATACTTGTTTCTTTTTTGTCCGATCGCATAGCATAATATTACGCCGATTCATGTAGCTGCAAAATGGGGAAAAATTAAAATGGTAAATCTTCTGATAAGTAAAAGAGCAAATATCGAAGCAAAAACGAGAGATGGCCTTACTCCTCTTCATTGTGCAGCAAGATCAGGTCATCACGAGGTTGTTGATATTCTTATTGAAAGAGGAGCACCCATTGGCTCGAAGACAAAGGTAATGGATTATATAGGAAGAAAAAATTATTGTCAAATAGCATTTGATTAAAATTTAAATAATGTATTTCCTATTGAATGACATGCAGAATGGTCTTGCACCATTACACATGGCTGCTCAAGGGGATCATGTAGATGCCGCAAGGGTTCTACTTTATCATCGTGCACCTGTGGATGAAGTAACAGTAGATTATTTGACAGCATTGCATGTGGCAGCTCATTGCGGTCACGTAAGAGTGGCCAAACTTTTACTTGATAGAAATGCAGATCCTAATGCACGTGCACTCAATGGTTTCACACCTCTACACATTGCGTGTAAGAAGAACAGAATCAAAGTAGTTGAACTTCTCTTAAAACATAAAGCTAGTATCGAAGCCACTACGGAGGTAATTGTTATTTTTTTTGTTAAATATTAAAAATTGTTTTATTAAAAATTCAATTTACTATTTGTTTTTTATAGTCCGGATTAACTCCGCTGCATGTAGCAAGTTTTATGGGATGTATGAACATCGTCATTTACTTGCTGCAACACGAAGCTAGTCCAGACATACCGACAGTAAGAGGCGAAACGCCGTTACATTTAGCTGCCAGAGCAAATCAGACTGATATTATCAGAATACTTCTTAGGAACGGTGCTCAAGTTGACGCTAGAGCAAGGGTAAATTATATCATGTAAATTTATCATTATTTCGAGTAATCTTGATGTTGGTTATATAATTCCTTTTTTAGGAGGAACAAACGCCGCTTCACGTTGCTTCCCGCTTAGGCAATGTTGACATTGTAATGTTGCTATTACAACACGGTGCTGGAGTTGATGCCACAACGAAAGATTTGTACACTCCACTTCATATCGCAGCTAAGGAGGGTCAAGAAGAGGTAAAGATTTTACAGTTATACGTAAAATATTTATGAGTAATTCTTAGTTGTATAATTTAGGATTAGAATTCCTATGTCAAATATAACATATTACGAATTATTTCTTATGCGTTCATCAGGTTGCTTCAGTTTTATTAGAAAATGGAGCATCACTTACTGCTACGACTAAGAAAGGTTTTACGCCTTTGCATTTGGCAGCTAAATACGGCAATATGAATGTAGCGAGGTTGTTACTACAGAAAAATGCACCGGTTGATGCTCAAGGAAAGGTAAGCATAATATCGTCCTTTTATTTTTTTTTCTTGAAATTAAATGACTATTTATACGTAACGAATTAAAATATTTTGATCGATCATATTTATTAAATATAGAACGGAGTAACTCCTCTTCACGTAGCATCGCATTATGACCATCAGAATGTAGCGTTACTTCTATTAGATAAGGGTGCTTCGCCACATGCTATGGCTAAAAATGGCCACACACCTTTACATATTGCAGCACGAAAAAATCAGGTAAGTAAACGGAATAAAGATTTTCTATAGGAGGTTTCAATAATTGACAGAATTAATAGAAGTATTTCAATTATTTTATACAGATGGATATTGCAACCACATTACTAGAATATGGCGCGAAAGCGAATGCAGAATCAAAAGCAGGATTTACGCCGCTACATTTAAGTGCACAAGAAGGACACACCGATATGTCAACTTTACTTATCGAACACAAGGCAGACACAAATCATAAAGCGAAGGTATAACCGCATCATTAGGAAATTTGTTATTCTATTATTTATTTACTTGTTCTTTGCAGAATGGTCTTACGCCGTTACACTTATGCGCACAAGAGGATAAAGTCAACGTTGCTTCTATTCTCGTAAAGAATGGTGCTCAGATTGATGTTAAAACAAAGGTAATATAGTTACGTGTATCAATATTAGTACTGTAAAAAGAATAATACAATTAGTGAAAGATCAATGGCACGGTAAAGAATATCAATGGCACGATAGATGAATACTATAACTGACCGTAAAAAAAAATTATCGTACTCACGATTATACTATTAACATTGTCAATATAATTCAATTATCATTGGAGACATAACAAGTACTTTTAAGTAGCTCTAGGTTGTATTTTTGTATTGTTACCTCTCAGTGTTCGACTTGTCCACTTGATTCTATTGTCTTTATAGAGACAGTAAATACTGTTACTTTTTATTTTATCTTTGGAAAACAAATTTTATCCTACAAATATCATTTTTATATCAAACTGGTATATTTGTTTTAGGCTGGTTACACACCATTGCACGTTGCGGCTCATTTTGGTCAAGCAGCAATGGTACGATTCCTTTTGCGGTCTGGTGCAACTGTTGATAACAGTACCAATGCTGGTTATACGCCGTTACATCAAGCTGCACAGCAGGGCCACACGCTGGTTATTAATTTACTGTTGGAAAGTAAAGCTAAGCCAAATGCTGTAACCAATGTAAGTACTTAAAATTTTCGATATACAAGATGATGCTTTCGTGCAAATCGTTGAAATACCATCGATTTACGTTTTACAGAATGGACAAACCGCTTTAGATATTGCACAAAAACTTGGCTATATCAGTGTCATCGAAACTCTAAAGGTTGTAACAGAAACTATCATTACTACGACACATACTATCACTATTGAAGAGAAATATAGAGTACAAGCACCTGAATCTATGCAAGAAACGTTCATGAGCGACAGTGAAGATGAAGGTGGTGAGTATATAGTTCATTTTTCTAACGATCTGTTCTTGCTTAATAGATACTTATTGCAATATATGCATATATTAAAATATATAATCTTATTTGAAAATTGAATTAAAAAAGACTAATATCTTTTTCAATTTGATAGTGGAGGCATTGAGAATATAACTTTGTGCAGTTTTTAAATATATATGCTGAATATAGTTTGTTATTGATAGCATTTTACAAAATATATGTCGAATGATCAAAGAAATAGGAATATTTAGAGAAAGGACTTCTTGTAATAATAGAAGATGTCCATTACTGTATAAATCTTACTGGAATTAAATTTTGATGTTAATGCATGTTGCATAATTCTTATAAAGGAAATTCTATATTGATGATAACATACTATTGGTTTATATTGATTTTTTTTTTTTTAATGTTTTCCGAGCATTTCTAAGATTAATGAATATTTTGATTTGATAAATATAATATGTACATCATTGGAATTAACAAATGTTTCTTCCAAACTATTGCATGAAAATACTAAATGAATTATCAAGTAAGCTTCCTAAAATTATATACACACTCTTGCATGGCATGAGGACAAATAGTATAGTTTAAATTATGAAGCATGGGTGATACATGTCTTCTTAGCTTATGAGACTATTATCCTTATGTGAATATCCTCATAGATACTCGTTTCCTTTTCCCAATCCGATTAGTTACGATGGAACAGGCAACATGAGGTAGTAGGGACAGGTTCAATTACTCAACTTTACACAATAGAATACATATATACATACATATATATATATGTGTGTGTATATTTACTAAATGTATAAACATGCGCGTAACGAAACGTATGATATTACGTTATTTTTTTAGTATTATCGGTTTCTTTGTCGAAATTCCAGAGTTATTATCAAAAAGCTAAATGGTATTTTTCTTTGCTTGTTTTTATTGCGTTTCTTTTGCATTCATTTCGCAAGAGCATGTATCTAGCATATACTCGCTGGGTTGTTAAATACGTCTTCCAGATAATGTTTATTCAAATTATATTTTTTCCGTTTATGTAAATATATCTATTTCGCATTAAATTCTGTAAACATCTAAGCTATAAATATTCAAAATAACGTATAGGCATTATATTTGCTTTATTACTATTATGTAAAACTTTTAAGCTTCGTAATAGCAGCAGGAATAGTTGTAAATATGCGGTCTTGCCTTACAGTAAAAAGTATATAGTATAGATAAAGTATAGGATATAAAAGAAAGTAAATAATTAAACATATATATTCTTAAAATATTATAGAAGAAGATTTTTGCAATGATCATTTTTAGCGTTTCTTAAGTATTAATTAATTATTTAGGTATTCATTAATATTATATTTGTATAGATAAAAATCATATATTATATTAAAACAATATTAGTTGCTTGCTAATATATATTACAAATGAAGTTCTTCATAGCAGTTTCAGCGAAGGTATATATTTTGGTTTAACACTAACTATACGAAGACTAACAACCCAGTGATAACGAGATATAGAAACAATGTTTGATGGTGCAAAATTAGGGTTTTGATAAAAAATGACCTTACTCGCCGGCGTATAATGTAGGTGGTGATGAAATCGGCATAGCAGCCATGAATGTGTACGGGCAGCCTCCACACGCGCAACACGTGTACCTTCCTTCTTACTACCAGGGCCAAATGACCTATACCCGTAAGTTCTCTGTTTTCTGTCACTCTGTCTCTTCTCTCTCTCTCTTTCTCTCTCTTTCTCTCATTCACATGTCACACGTGCGTGCAGTACATACCGTACACACATACACTCTCAAAACCGCGTGCCGTGGGTCATTTCGTAATATTTTCGTCGATCTCTGGAATTCTTAGCTCATAGATCGTCTGGTACATCGTTTAAGCATTCCCTTCCCATGTACTTATTTAATCCCTTATAACTCGAAGCGACCATTCCATCTTATGCATTATTTACCTATCCTTCGCTAGCTTACATTTGGTATTGGATTTATTCTTCTGGGATCTTTTTTTGTAAAAGAAAAAAAAAAAAAAAAAAAAAAGAAAAAAGAAAATATTCTTGTTTGTATTTGACTCTAATAATGATAAGTAGACGTAATCGACTTTAGTTTTTCAATTGTTTTACCTATGTCAAAAATTGTTGAGTCTCTAATAGTTGACCGTAATGTACAGTAGTATGATTTGCATCTTTTACGCACTTACTATCCACTTTAATATTACCCGATTGACATTACGAATGAATGCGAATGGTTTTCCAATAAGATGGAGCTCATTCGTATTTGGATTCACTTAGATCGTACGTATATATGTAAATACAATATATATGATGCGTGACAACAAGCTACAAGTCGTTTAATTATCCAACGATGTATTTAAATTATCAAAGAACGTGTTGGAATGAAGGAACAGCAAAGAAAAAAAAGGAAAAGAAATAAGAAAACGTGTTACACGAGTATGCATTTGAATCGAAATCAGCGAACAGAGATGTTCGTTAAAGTACACACGGCATAAAACCATATATTCTCTTGTTACAATTTTACATATTGTACGATTAACGAAATGGGCCGCGCTCCCGTCGTTAATGCAATTAACATAATAACGAGTAGTGCGATCATTACAGTAGTTGGTAGAAACGGACGTAGATTAGCTCGCTCGTTGCTCGGTTTTGACATATCATCCTCATCGTCGTCGTTGTCGTTGTCGTCATCATCGTCGTTGTCGTCGTCGTCGTCGTCGTCGTCGTCATCGTCATCATTGTCATCGTCGTCGTCGTTGCACTCATACGTTATGGCCTATGACATGCACTCTACTTCAGCTACCTGTTATGCAACGTGCAGCAGACGCGACGTGCGTTTCGTTGAGAGTTTGCTACTCATTGCTGCAGTAGTCAGTTTAACCCTCGTCGTCTTTTGGCTAACTGCCAAACGCGATCCAAGACCGAAATATCACTCGAATTTATATAACATCAACGCGGCGCCGGTTGATTTTTCTTCTTTTTTTTTTTTCTTATTTTCTTTTTTTTTCGTTTCAACCCATCAAGCGATTATCTTTCGTAATTTATGTTTCCAGGAAGACTTTATATCCGTCGCTGACGTTCGCGAAGTAAGACTTGCGTTCGATCGAGATTTTTCGGATAAGGACTTTTGCCAAGCGCCAGCACGTCTTGTAATAATTATATCCATATCTCATTAGATATTTATTTCGAATTGATCGATCTTAGATTATTCGATCGATAAACACGACACGAGTCGGACGTCTTTTAACGTACTTATCATACGTACGTACGTACGTACGTACGTATGATTATTGTTAGGAAAGGTCTATATTTTTCACGAAGTTTTCCTTATCTTGCCGGTATAGACGTAAGTAGGTATAGATTTCGAGAAAAGCCGAGTTAGAGAGTAGAAATTACGATTGTTGTTTCAACGATGAACGGTGAACGGGCAACGGCGATACCTCGCGGCGTGTAAATAAATTGGCGGGAAAGCTCGAAGGCAGTGACTATTATAAAATTGGTGATTCATGGAATGAGGTCACGTTTCTAGCAGTAGTCTTACGTCGAACTTGTATTAATCTCAAAACAGTCGCTGTTCCTGACCCCCGTGGATGCAAACGTTGTATCGGAGGTGTGTCAAAGAGAAGGCGTTCCAATTGTGTTTTTTCTACGGTAAAACGATTTCATCGATTTAACAGCTCCAACGTTCTATCCCGTTGGATGACGCACATCTGATTCGTCGCGAGATAAAGAAATAAACAGAATTCACGTTACATATTTCGTCGATCCTTCGCGGAAATATCACGTGAAGGAGATCAATATTCGCTTAGAATCCCAGACGACAAGGTGGTCACACGGATAATTCGATTCGTTTCAACGATATCGTCTTTCTCGCGAAGATTGTTTCATCAAAATATTCGGTGATAAAAAGAAAAAAAAAAGAAAAATAAAAATAAAACAACGAGGACGTACGAAGCATCGTAAAAAGATCGACGGTGATCATTCTATCTACGGATCAAAGGGATACGCACAGTTGCGAGTAATCAGTGATGTAATAATTATGAGACACACGTAACTCCTACTCCCTCTAAATTGCTCTATACCATCGTATATGGCGTTGACTATACAGAGTACTTACTGTGCACCGTATGTAACCTCGTGACAGTGCACCAGTGCACTTATTACCGTTGAAAGGCACAAGACGATATAAGCGACGCTCCCCGTTATCTCTAGTTTTTCTACTTTTATCTTTTTTGTTTTCTTAATTTCGTTTTCTTAAACGTCAACGTCGTTCTTTCGTTCAAAATGGCAAAGGGAAAGGCAAAGGGAAAAGAATCGAAAGGGATGACATGCTGCGGGTGTGCACGCAGCAGGAACAGCGACATCATATGTAAATATGCAATTATCTTTGTCGTTATTTCGCTCCATGCACATCATTTCATGCACGGTCATCATATGCACGATTGTCATTATGCTTTTCGTAATCATTCACGATGAATTAACACGTGCACGTTCGTCAAAATTTCAAAACTTTCGCGCCATTCGTATTCGGCGTTCATTCGATGATCGAAAGGAAGTATCTTTCTTTCAGTTTTTTTTTTCTTTCTCTTAGGTTACGAATAGTTAGTTAAATGCGTATCGAAAATATTTTCTATATGTTACGTAATATAAATGGACATGGAACCAACGTGACTTTATTTTGAAAGCTTGCATTCATTAATAAAACTTCAATATTCATTTTGTGTGTGTGTGTGTGTGTGTGTGTGTGTGTGTGTGTGTATATAGACAACGGAAGTATACCGTAACAATGGCGCAGACATGCGTTCTGCATTGCAAATGTAAACGCAAGCGCGAGACAAGGACGCCAAGCTATAGCACCAATCTTTTAGACACAAACAATTCGTTTTATATTAAGCTATGACCACCTCGTACTACGAATTACGTTATAGTATCAAATAGTTACTATTTTACTACATCGATAAAATTATCCAGTGGTTTTACGAAATTTGTATCGACATCGATGACGATAGAAATCGAATGATATATTTTTACTTGCATATTTTTTTGTTTATCACAAAATGAATGAATGGAATAAGTAAAGAAGATATAATAAAGTCACATTGGTAATAATACGAGTAAATGAATACCGTGTATATGCATTCAGAAAAATGACAAGAAGTTATTATATCTAATTAAGTTTATAGGAGGAAGAGAAATATATAGCAGGTTACGTGAATACGACATAACGATGAGACAGACAGTTGTATCAAAATGACATAAGAAATATACGACAATGACTAAGGATGCGAATGTAAAATTCACCTAACCGTGACTTTTAATTTTCTTTTTTTTTTTTTTTTTTCTTTTCTTTTCAAGTCAATAACAAAATTTGATGGCGTTATACGTATGCCTATAAATGAGAATATTATTACGTTATGAGTGATAGAGCTATTAAGAGCCATAATTTCTCGTAGATTACTATTAAATTAAGATGCGAGAACGAGGTTTATCCGGCCGTAACTTTTAATTTTTTTTTTTTTTTTTTTTTTTTCTTATTTCGAGTCGATAACCAAATTTGATGGCATTAATTGTATATACTTATAGATGAGAATATTATTACGTTATGAGTGATAGAACTAATAAGAGTCATAATTTCTTGTAGATTATTATTAGACTATTTTCGTCTATGACGCTTCAGGTCAATTCAACGAGATTTGACACGATTACATAGCTGATCTTCCGAGAGATGATTAGCGCGCGAACTCTCCAGAAGATATAGGTCACCGACTATAAGATTGGCTGTTTTGTAGATAGAAGCGTCTTAGAACGTCTAACAGGACTGTTTCAGTAGCACGTGTCCTTGAACGATGATAAAATTAGCGTTTCTATGTTACGGTTACGTTCATACCATAAAGTTAAACATATCTAAATGTGTGGACGACTTCAGATTTCAGAGCTAGTTCCGCAATAGTTACCCGAAAGCTTTTCCAAAGAAAACTCGAACTAATATCGTTCTATCCATTAGGTATATATCATTTTAAAATTACATTGCGATTGTACGAAAAATGGGCGGGAAAAAACGGGCGGGAAAAAACGAAGAAAAACAGATCAGGAAAAAGAGATGGGGGAAAAAATGAGATTATTTGACAGCAATCATTGCGTAGCATCGACAGTTCAAGGTCTTTTTACATGCTCGAATAACTCAACATAATGTTGTTTGTCTTTATTTTTAGATATTACTACATCTTACATGCTTTAACATACACAAGTGCGAAGAATAATTTGCTTTTATGCCGATAACATTAGATGTGGGCGGTGAATTTGTGGGCTGTCCATCTATTGAATAATTGTGGCCTACATTCTTGGAATGTCTGATAATACGCAATCGCAAATGCGAGAAGATTTTATATCAGTCGTATGAAAAATGAATTACCATTCATATTAACACTGTCTTTTATTTTATGATTCGACGATAGATAATTCGACGAGTTACACAAGTATTATGTATTTTATTGTTTCCTATCTTAAGCAACAGAGATTTAATCAGTATACTTAAATTAAACAGTTACGAAATTAAACAGACGAAGATAAGGAAGAAGAAGAATAAGAAGAAAGAAAGAACTCGATGTGTTCTTTCTTTTTTTTAAAAAGAACATGATAGAGAAAAATCAGTTACTTGGAAAACCCTTTGCTACAATTTTGATCTCGCTTTTTTGGCTTATTCCTAATAATTTTATTGGCAATGATATTATTTATTTTCGTTGCAGGCATAACCATGTCCATACATTTTATACTAGTGCATACGACTTTATCATGTTATCGTGACATCGTATTACTCATACGATACTTATAATCTATCATTTTTTATTCATTCTAACGAAGAACTTCTTGACGAGTGTAGCGTGATCCGTAATAAAGATGTTATTGTTCGTCTCTACAGGTGAAGATCCAATGCTCAGCGACCAACATCAATACCGTTACATGACTGTTGATGATATGAAATCTATGGGAGACGATTCCATGCGTGTCAATGTGACGGATGATGAGAGAGATAATCGACATGCTGGAGGTATGTTAAACGATGATTTTTTTGTCCTGTTTAAAGTCGTTTAACAACGGGAGATATCGTACGATTATTATCGCAAACAACATTACCATTTTCTCTTGTTTACGTCCTTCTAGCTCCCACAATAACAGAAATGATCACCAAGGAAAATTATCAACGTTCTAATGCCGCAAATCTCAAGCCAGACAATATAGATATCAATAGGCATCCGGTTCACGTTGGGTATGTATCGATTTATATTTTTTCCTTATATACTTTATAATGAGAATTAGCTAATTTATTAAAATTAGTACGACAAATATCGATAAGCTGTATTATTATTAGCGGTTACGTGCTATTCGATTAAATGTCGAATTTGAGTATGTTGGTTATACAAATAAA
Source organism: Vespula pensylvanica (assembly GCF_014466175.1). Taxonomy (NCBI): domain Eukaryota; kingdom Metazoa; phylum Arthropoda; class Insecta; order Hymenoptera; family Vespidae; genus Vespula; species Vespula pensylvanica. Next base: position 14,470,816 of record NC_057685.1, read on the forward strand.
AGTAATAATTGTACAGCTTATCTCGTTAATATAACAAATACACGGTCATGAAAGTATATATAGAAATAAAGACTTAAGAAATGCGTGTGTATTTACGAAAACTTTTGTACACACGACGATTAAGTACCGTTGTCGAAATCTTGGACGATAAAGAGTTAAAAATATTTGTGTCGATGCCAGAAACGTGTACACTGCATAAGATACTGCATCTCGTACATTAGCGTACTCTCGTGCCGTAATGGTATAGTGTTGATTACGAAGAGACAATAATGTTGTGTATTATAGTGTGATACGGTGTGTGTTGATGAAAGTATCCTGCTGTAACTAATCCTCAAATTATTGGTTGCTATGTAATTTATCTTCTAGTTTACTTCTAATTTCTCTCTCAAGCTATAACTGGCAATATTATCGATGTCTATAAACGTTTATTAAAACGTACGAAATCATGTTACAAAGTTGAACTGATCGTATCAGAATAAAGAAATTATTTTTGCTATTAATTGATGAATATTTTGAGAAATATATGAAAAGAAAAAAAACGCGTATAATACGTTAAAAAAAATATATTCATTATGTCCTTGCATATATCATATCACTTTCTCTATGTACAAAACATCGCGATTCATCGATACTTCAATGCAATTCGTTAGTTAGTTAAATGAAAGCCAGTTGTTCCGTTTACACCTTTGCATTCATACGTGTTTTTATTTTGCCGCTTGTCTTGCTCGTAGCATTGTTAAACGATGTAGCAATTTAGCATGAAATGTTCAATATCTTACGATGAACGATTCTTTTCGATAACACGATAATAATTTCGTTTAGTATCGTACATTTCTTTTTTTAACTAATACGCATCGATTGGATCTCTTATATAGGTTTATGTCTGAGGAAGAACTTACGTCATATAGTTCTATTTTCGAAATGTGATTGTTTTCGATGTGTGATTGTTTCGAGTATATTATGAAGCACAATTTTATGAGTTTCGAGAAAGACGTTTGGCAGTGTTGCATCAATTGCAAAAGATTCTAAGAACGAAACGTGAACTGCACGATTACAAACAGAACATTAAGCATGTGCATGAAATAAAACAATTGTCGATAATCATACACGGTTTTCTTCCGAGATTAGTGCCTCTATAGAGTTCCTAATTACATCGCTGGCTGCTCTCGGTACCGTGTCAAAAGGACAAGGAATGTGGAGGGACAGGTATACCATTCCGTTTTTATTATATACAACTCACGTGCTTGATAGTAGTATACAATTCTTTCTATCAGAAATTACACGCACATGTATCGTAAATATTTTAATGGTATTCTCTACGATAAAATATACATTTGTTATATTCAAAGTTAAATCAAGCACGTATGTATATCGATTAAAATTGTCAATAAAAATAGTACGCAACGTGTTTAAGTTAGATTAAAGTCATAGAGAATGTTTTCTTTTTAACGCCAGAAATGATATGAATAATAAGAAATGTATTTTTTACACGACCTTTTGCACATGACAAATCATTTTTACCGGGACAATTACATAAGCGATCGTATTTAAGTTATCTCTTGGTTATTAAAAAGAAGAATCGTTCATCCGTCGTGAATTCTAAAGAGAAGAAAAATTACGGAATATTAGTCTAAAGCGGCTGTTGCTCGTGCGGACTTATATTAGTAAAATTATTTTTTGTTCAGCTATGTTTGCGCATAAAACGAGATCTGTCGTCTTTTATGCTGATAATAATAATGATGATGATGATGATGATGATGATGATGATGATGATGATGATGATGATGATGATGATGATGATGACGACGATGATGGTAATGATGGTGATAGTGATGATGATGATGATGATGACGATGACGATGATTATGATAATGATGATAAAATAAAAAAAAATATTATATATACATTATTCAGGAATTAATGGAATTTCATTTTTGATAGAAAATATTTACATATTCTTGTCGTAAATTTGGATATACTGATCACAAAAATTTATATATTATAAATAATATATATTTAAATTTATATATATATATATATATATATGTATATATATATGTATGTATATTTATGAATGATTTCAATTGACAGCATATCAGGCAGATTTCGAAATCCTTCCTCTTACGTTGCAATCCCAATGTATGTCTATTTTTCGCATAGTGTGAGTGATGTGTTACCTCGCGCGTCTCTACTATAATACATAATTATTATTGTTATTTCTCCCTTCCGTAATGTGTACAATATAAAAATGGTTTGCGTGTGATTATTGCGGGTTTTCGAAGTAATCAGCGATTATCAATTAACAATATTTTAAAGGATCATTAAATGATTCATTAACTATCCGCTGATATATTAATACGTTCGAAAATCTGTAAAGTTGTGGCAGAATATAATAATCATGATCTCATCTCTCTCTTTCTCTCTCTCTTTTTCTCTTTCTTTTTTTTATGGCATCATTCATCGTCATATTTATGGAACGAATGAATACTAACGCGTTTTTTATTTTGTTTCCGATCCTCTGTTATTTTATTTGCGCTACTCGCAGAATCCCACAATGGAGAAAGTAAGTGATCTTCACTTGAATCTTTTAGCTTCTGCTATTAGACGTTGTGCTCCTGAATTGTACTTTCATGCGTTCAACACTTTTTCATTCCTGCTGCACATTACCCCTGTAGTCGAAGATTTTTAGTGATATTTTAGATAATTAAAGTTCGTCTAACAGCGAACACATATCGAATTATGAATCATGTCGATCGTTTCTCTAAGATATTTGTTGAAAAAGTATTATTAAAATTCTATTTTATCGATTTATGTATTCGCTGTAAAAACGTTGCCTACAGCTAACGTACATATCATACAAATTCAATCAGATGATCTTTCTTGTCTGGTATCATTAGTCATTCGCATATAAAAACTGTTTGAATGAATTTTCAATTGATACTTTTTTGTTTTTAACAATTGACCTTATCGATGTTTTCATATAGTTAGTTGGTGTGATCATTTTGTTTAGCTTGCAGCTTCATTTATTAAAAGAACAAAACAAAAAAAAAAATAAATAAAAATTATAGTGCTTAGCTTCTCGTATAGCTTATTCTTGTCGTTATTATTATTATGTCTTATTTAATAATCACTTTATCGATCAGAATGAAACTTTCAAAGAAACATTCGTAAAAAGGTCAATACATACGATAAACACGGAAAGAGATCCATTACAATTTTGTCTCATTTGTTATTCGTATATAATTATTTTAAATTCGAAGCGAACATACTTACATATACATATCTATTATATCAAATCTTTACAATATCAAACGTATCGCATTTCTAATCTATAGTCTTGAGATTGACTCGTTTTTGCTTTGCGTTTCATAGTACTACTATATATCACTCTGGCGATGCATATTAAATCTTTCACATTACTACACGCTTAGCGTACAATGCGATTTGGCTATGATATAATTAATTATAAGGCAACGAATATCGTATTGCAAAAAAGAAAAAAAGAAATTAACCGATCTTAATTAAATAAGTTTTATTATCAAGGTTTCCATGTTCGATGGAATTAAATTAAAAATTTACAATTTCTTCAGGATAATAGGAACGAACGAAACATCGATTGTGGTTTCATATATTTATTCAGAAAATTATTTATTTCCTTCTTAAAGAAAATTATTTATACCTTCTTAAAGATTTGTATATTGTATCGATGTATAGTATTCTACGGCAAGTCGTATATGGTGAATTATCAATATGAGTTTTCTAAAATCGATCTACTACGATAGCTTCCTGGTTTCTTTCCTGGTCGACGCGAGAGGTGGTGCAATGCGGGGATGTAGACACAGTGGAGTTCGGGTTATCGTGCCTCCACGTAAAGCAGCAATGCCGATGCGAGTAACTTGCAGATACCTAAGGAGAGATAAATTGACCAATCCGCCTCCTTTAATGGAAGGCGAGGCTTTGGCCAGTCGTATTTTGGAACTTGGACCAGTCGGTGCTAAATTTTTAGGGTAGGTTTAAATTTATAAAACAAAATTAACATTTCATTTGCATCATATCTATTATGTCTTTAGTCGAACACAAACTTTGATGTACCCTCCATTTATTTTTTTAAATTCAGACCCGTCATCATAGAGGTGCCACATTTTGCATCATTAAGAGGGAAGGAACGAGAAATAGTTATCTTACGTTCCGATAATGGAGAAACTTGGCGCGAACACACCCTGGAGGCTAGCGAGGAGGCTGTACAGGATGTTCTCAATGAGAGCTTTGAAGGAGAAGGTATATTTCTCCTTTACGTTTGATTCTCCATCGATCCTTATAATCTTTCTTTCCAACGATCCTAATATCTTTCACCTTGTCTTCTTCCTTTTTTTTAGAATTAAGCCAGCTAGAAGATCTCCAAACGTCGCGTATCGTAAGGATACTTACTGCTGATTTTCCACATTATTTCGCGGTTGTCTCTCGTATAAGGCAAGAAGTACATGCGGTTGGGCCAGAAGGTGGTACTGTATCTTCGTCAGCTGTTCCTCAGGTTCAAGCTGTTTTCCCACCTGCAGCTTTAACCAAGAAGATTAGGGTTGGCTTACAGGTAAGATCTCAAATATTATTTGAAAAATTATTTTTGTTTTGATTTGCAATGTGGTAATCGTTATACTGTAATAATTCAAGAAATGATACGTCGACGTAGAAAATGATTATTCTTTATTTAAGTGATGATGTATTGATGTTTGAATTTATGTTTAGGCCCATCCAATACCAGCTGAACTAGTAGCAAAACTACTAGGTAATCGAGTCGCAGTATCGCCCATAGTAACGGTAGAACCACGACGACGAAAGTTCCATAAGCCCATAACTTTGACAATACCGGTACCACAAGCAGCTAATAAAGGCATGATTAACCAATACTCGGGGGATGCACCGACTCTAAGGCTCCTGTGCAGCATAACTGGTAATATATGCTTGCACGTAATATTGTAGAGCAGCGTACCGTCTTACTGGAAAATCTCTTACCGATAAATTGCTGAAAATCGTTTTGTCGCAATCAATTTGGGTGTCATAAATATATATCTTGCCAGATTTCTTAAGCATTCGAGTAATCGACTTGTAGTTTAGTTAGGCATGATGACAACGTCGGTAGGCAATCTCGTCTGTTCTCAGGTCGTCGGGACTGCGCGGCATGCTCTCGGTTTTTTATTTTATATCATACACACATGTAATAATATTTGCGATATTTAAGTGTTATATTTTACAATAATCTATTGTGTATTTGTAGTAACGCATATAAAACTAATTATGTCGTTTTCATATTTACGATCACGATATATTTATTTATTTTTTATTTATTTATTTTTTTATTTTTTTTTTATTTTTTTTTTATTTTTGATTCTTTTTCTTTACTAAGTAATCTATAATTTATCTGTAGCTGATAAACACTGACTGCGGTTCACCCTTTGGTATCGGGCGAGATAATTGTTTCTTCAAATATTATATTATTATTTATATAATGTATTTCAACTAGATAAATAAATAATTCAGGGTTTAATCTTTTTAAATATTGAGTACACTTAATGAAGGGAAACGCATAGTATGTATAAAAAGGTCGTTAATTTATAAAATGTGAAATATACGATATGATAGACGATAAGATTATTTATTCTTACAATTAGTTCATAATAGTTTGCAAAAATTAGTTTTTTTTACTAGTTACATAAATCAGACACGTAAACAATTTTTCTCTTTTTAAAAAAAGGAATATCGATACTGAAGGGTCGAGGAAGATCTCGTCTATCGAGTAAGTGTCAGCCAAGTGAATTATTTTCGACTGTAATTTATAATCTTCTTATTGAAAGTGTATGCATCGTTTAAAGTTTTCTCGTTACCAGTGGCAGTATCCCGAAGACCTTCGGATAGAGATTTAAAAGGGAGATGGTAGCTGCATGTTCCATAGAAACATTTCGTTGAGTACCATTGTTGTATACATATCTTGTTGTGATTCATTGTTAATGCTTGCATATTGTTAGGATTGAGTCATTTAGGTATGGATTATTAATTAAAGTAGATCAAAGTTTTATTACTTAGCTCATCGTAAGCGTTAACTTAAAAGTTTTTGTTTCAGCACATTCAGTTGAATGGTAATCGCTTCAATATATCAAGCTTTTATTCGAACTCAATTTCTCTAATTGACATTGTGCTTATTGTAAAATACATGTACCTCTCTGAAATCGTGGAAGTGCATTCGACGTTAGAGTACATTCTCATAATGAGGAATTGTTGCAAAAAATCGCATTTCTTTTACGTTAAATTATTACATACGCACAGCCACACTTTTTAGTTTATATTTTAATCTGAGGCTTCGTAGTTGTTTAACATATATCACAGATTCAATCACATTTTTTCGTTATTAAAATACAATTTGATGGAATATATCACACTATATTTTCCAATTATTTCAATAAATTCGCTAATGTTTGTGCGATGTTTTTCAAATACACATCTTCGAAATAGGAGTACATTCGTGTTGCTTTTTATAGGTATTTATAAATATTACCTTTTCTCAATTGGTGCGTATAAAAATATGCAAATAATGAAGCTTTTTTTTCATTATATACGTCTTGTGTACATAATAATCCATAGCACGTAACGTTAGCACATTTATAGAGACCGATGTTAAATACAAAACGTTCATAAGTTCTTACAAACAGCACATACATATATTGTTCTATATGTATTTTCAGGTTTTAATGAATTTCTATTTTTTACCCAATTTGTAAATATGTATCTGTGTGTGTGTATGTACATGCATATATATATATATATATATATATATATATATATATACACACAATAAGCATATCTATGCCTACAATATATAAACATATTTTTATCATATCTTGTGTATCAAGAAAAATGATATTTCTGAAGATCATTGTTCATGTTCATTATAAAACGAGAATGATTTCGTCAAGCATCCTCCTGTCCTTTTTGTCTGCTAATGAAATCAACATATTTGCACTCATAATCATTGAAAACAATTTCAATATTATAAAAATTACTTTATTCTTTTCACATTTATTCGAGACTGTAATTAATTTCGGTCGCACCGGATAAAAACACACGTTTCACTACTGTTATTGAGCATTTCTAGCACGGACATATTTTAATAATGTTATTGGACTTGACATGTATGTCGTTCAGGGGGTCAGTCTCGGGCAGTCTGGGAGGATGTCACAGGTTCGACACCATTGACTTTCGTCAAGGATTGTGTCTCTTTCACTACCACGGTATCTGCTCGTTTTTGGCTAATGGACTGCCGAAATATTTCGGAAGCGACAAAAATGGCAACAGAATTATATACTCATGCTACCCATGTACCATTTATGGCTAAGTACGTTTGACATTTATAATGAATCGAAACAACACTTGTTAACACAATAATTATATTTATCTCGGCGTACGTATTTTTCAATTTTGAAACATTACTCGATATTATTTATAGATTTGTAGTCTTCGCAAAACGTATAGATCCTTTGGAGGCAAGGATACGCGTATTTTGTATGACTGATGATAAAGAGGATAAAACTCTTGAACATCAAGAGCATTTTACAGAAGTTGCGAAGAGTAGAGATGTTGAAGTAAGTGCATTAAACTTTTTATTGTGATAAGAAATAAAATATAATTTTTTTTTTGACGTTGTACGTTTACAGGTGTTAGAAGGCAAAACTCAATACATGGAATTTACGGGTAATCTTGTACCAGTATTAAAAAGTGGCGAACAGCTTCAATTGCCATTCAGAGCGTTTAAAGAAAATAGAGTACCGTTTACTGCGCGGATAAAAGATCCAGATGCGGCAGATATGATGGGTCGAATAATGTTTATGAGCGAGCCTAAGGTTCCTAAAGGCGAGGTGCCACAAACACCAATATGTACATTGAATATTTTGTTACCTGAAAAGATTTCTCCTGAACCTGCGGTTTCAGAATTGGATTTACTTGAATTATCGAAAAATTACAGTTTTCTACGCGATGGTGGAATCAGTATGTAATAATGATTTATTATTTTATTTTTATAATTGCTATTGGGACTATATTTTTTGTTATCAGTTATGTATTCGGCAGAGATTTCCTATTCTTTTTATTTTTAGGTCGGCCAGATGCTATACATAGAGCAACTATACGTTTAAGGGATATAGCAAATTTACTAGGCAAAGATTGGGAACAATTAGCAGAAGAACTTAATATTGCTCCGAACGATGTGTCTTTGATAAAACAGGAATATCCTGATAAACCAGCTCAACAAGCGGCAGCAATGTTCAAACTCTGGCAAAGTAATGGAAATAAAGCAACGGGTAAGTTCAAATATACTTAAAAGTTATTATAGTTTGTACTATATATCGTAGACTTATATAAATAGGCGTAAAAAGAATTAAATTTGTATTAGTAAGATGCATCATAATTAAACCATAATCGTCGAAGCGCGATCATCACGCAAGGTCAAAAAATAAGATTTGCTCACTGCGATTGACTCAGACGTGTGGAATCTCAATCGTAACGTTGTTGATGATCTCATGCTACATTATTATGCCTGACATAACTCACGACTCTTACTCTCACTCTTTCTCTCTCTCTCTCTCCCTTTCCCACTACTATAATGATTCCATCTTATTCTGACAAAGTACGCAAAACGTCTCTGCAATCAGTGGAACGACAAACAGCCGCGTAGTACGGTCTAAAGAACACGAAGGGGATACGATCAAATTTATTCGTCTTTGTCGCTTATTACTCGTCAGTTTTCTGCTTAAGAATTTATATTGATTACTTCGTAATAATTTTATCTGTTTTTGATATTACTATCAGTGACCTTGTGAAAAGTAGTGATCTAAAAAAAAATAATTTTTATATGGTGCATGTTGTTGTAAATTAGAAACTAAGATGTACATATCTTTATATCAAGAGTACAAAAATCCAACGACGAATTTATATACTAGCGAACTTTTATTAATATTTCATAAAACATCTTCGATATGTCTTCACACTTCCAAAGTTTCAGGTATGTTTTATAAATGGAATAATTGAAAAAAATAAACGCATTATTTTTAGAAATGCGTTGCTTAAAAAAAGTTTTTAAATATAAATATTTATTTATATAGTGCGTTGCTTATAGAGAAAAATTTATGAATATAAATAGTTATTTATACAGAGCGTTGGTTAGAAAAAAATGAATATATATATATATATATAATATTGTTTATTTATTTGGCGGAATTTTTTCGTATTATTACATTGCTATAAATATTTATTACGTAGCTATACTTTGAGCATATTATAGATATAAACGCATGAATATATATAATACAATATGAATATAATTCTTTTTATAGGTAATACCTTAGAAAAGGCGCTCAATAAGATTGGCCGAGAAGATATTGTTAACAAATGTATATTTAACGTAGAACTTGTTACTGATGATGTCGAAAAAGCAGTTGCAAGGGTTCAATTAGATCAGCCAGGTTTTGACTCCTTAAAAGAAGAATTAGGACCTTCGAGGGACACATCTCTTCGACGTGATGCAACTATGGATCCAAAAATGGATCCTGATTATGAGGAACCAGATAGAATGAAGGTATGCGGTATTATGGATAAATCCTACCATACCATTGCAAATTATCAAACATTATAATGAAATATTAATCAATTCTAGGAATCTGAATCCGTAGAAGAGCTTAGTAACACTGGTCGTTTGCAGGATAAACGATGTAAGTAAAAAATTGTGAATAGTGATAGCTACAGTGTGTGAAAAAAACAATAATGATCTTTATAATTTAATTTTATTACAGTATATGATAATAAATTTTTGCCTTTGTTATTTGAAATATTACTATGCATTTTTTAAATTATTACTTAATAAAAATAATAAGCAGTAGAAAGAAAATATTTTACGTTTTTAAAATGATATAATAGTGATTAACAAACAATATATGCACGCTAAATAATTGCTCAACCATGATTTCGTGTTACCTTCCATTTTTTCTAATGCATCACTAGCAGATGAATCACGTCATAATTTAACATATTTTAACACGTTGAATTTTGGGCTCTTCGTTCACAACACGTTTCTCGCACTTAACAGCCAAGCAGCATGTCACAATCGCAAATGGCACTGTATTCAACGGAACCTCGACACCCATCAAAGATAAATATGCAAGTGATGAGAAAGAATTGGGAGATATGATGGCTGATTTCATTGAACATAAATGTCACGTTACCGACACGATGAGTAAAAAATCACGCGACGAGCTCGACGACGAAGAAAAAAAGCGACAAAGGGTGATTGCTGACGCTAATAAAATAGTTTCTGGTAAGTGATTTAGTATTACTACTAAACTGGTGGGTTGAGGGGCCGTGCTTTATTTGCAAAAAGGATACTATTATTAAAAGGAAACGAAAAGCTATTGATGAGCACCTACTTATTTCATTCGAACTTTCGCAGCATGTTCAGCCCAATACGGTAACGCACGCTTGGTTCTAAAATATCAATTTATTTTATATTAACTATTTACAATTAAAAAAAAAATTATTAATTTTATTATTAATAAAATTCTGTGGAAATTATACAAATTGCGAAATTTTCTGATATAATAAAAATTGTTAACTATATTGTTAACTATATGTACATATATATATATTTAAAAATAATACAATCATTAAACAATTAATATTAATTTTTAATGATAAATAACTTAATAAAAATATTTCGTATTGACACTTTTAACGCACTGAATAGCACATTATCATTTCATTATTTATTGTGTAATGAGAACGAAAAGTACATTTTAAAGTTTCTGTAATTTCTATGTATATAAGGTGCCATCTCATAATGGATTATGTTTTTATATTGTTTGATCGTAATAGATTTTTCTAAAAGAAAACAATTTTTTTGTTCCTAGAGTGAAAAATTAATTCTTCGTATAACGATTTAGAAGAGCAACAAATTTGAGTATTATCTTATTATTCAAATAATTAATTTATATTTAATATGTGCAAACGCGATGATACATTCGCGTGATAATGCACTAGAACGGTTACCATCTTGTCTTTTAATTTTACTCACAGGTTCCGGACGCCGCTGTGGATATCTTCATATTTCAGCTTGCTTATCTTTCTTAATAAGTACTGATTTATTTAATTTGCCTCTCGATCGACATTTCATATATGTATAATATCGTATATGATTATACGATTTCTAACATAATTCATTTAATCATTTCGCTAATACATTTTCTAGTCTTCAACACATTCCTAGCAATTTGTTTCAGCAAGATTATGCTACAATTATTTGGCGATGCATGAACAGTCAAATGTGTGTGGCCTTACTGTGTGGACGCACGGAGCAGCCGTCTTTATAGATTGTAAATAGATACACATATGTTTATTAGCGAAGTAAAAGAAATAGAAATCGAGTAGATAGTTTTATCAAAGTTTACAGTAATAAAGAATCATTTAGGAAACGAAAAATCCCGAGTTTTATGCACTTGTATTTAATATTGTTCATTTAAATATTTATCCCCTTCAGTATTAAGGAATATTCAAATATTTTTTTTTAAATATACAAAACACAATGTTACATCGCACATTTACATCAACAATTGCAGTACGCAAGAATACTTCCGACATCGGAAATGATAGATAATTAATAATCAATTATTTATATATATTTTATCATACTCATTCATTGGAAAATAGCTTATCTATTTTTATTAGTTGATGGATGGCTGCTCCACTGCACATACACTCTACGCACAATCCACGCGGCAATCTAACTCTCTGCTCCAATCAAAGAAAAATGATGAACGAGCCGGCTTACACTAATGATGACGCAATATGAACGAATAAAATGTGCTCCCTTATATATGTTACGTTTACAGATGCCTAAAATATATAATACTTAATTAACAGGTGTAATAGCAGAGGCAGAGAAAGAAAAGGAGAAGTTAGCGAAGGAAGGGTGGTCGGTGGTTTATGATGATATGCGGGACAGTGAGAAGGTGAGAGGTGCTGTAGGGCAATCTTCATTTAATAAAGAGATAGCTAAAAGTTCAGATCAATTTAGGGATGCAGAGTTAGGTATAATTCTACAACCAAAAGTTAGAGATGATGTAGAGCCTCTTATAATTAAACAAGAAAGAGCACATGGCGGGAAAAAGGATCCAAAGAAGCAAATTTCTTTCCCGAAACAAACAGGCATTTTAAAGAAGGATTTAGTAGTAGAACAACCAGTTGTTAGGGAGATTACCGTTGTAAAAGATATTAAACCCACAGTAGTTACTATAACTTCCACAGATTCTACTACTTTACCTCATAGTAAAGTAGAAGTTAGTGAAAAAGAGAAGATGTCTAAGGAAGGTAAAGATGTAGATGAGAAGTTGTTACAAGGTGATATGACATCTCAACCTATGAAAGACTCCGATAAAAAGATTAAAATGACAGAAATAAAAACGAATATTGGAACGGATGTTCCAACGAAGAGCCAAGTAGAACAGGATGGAACATCAATTACCGATAAGCGTCATTCCGCGTATAAAGATGTATATGATGCTCAATATCTCGCAAAGAATCTCGACGAAGGAACAACTGATACATCAAAAAAGGTGAAAGATAAAAGCAGTGGTATATTTTCGGGTATTTTTAAAGGCCCTAAGTTAAAGAAGGGTAAATCCAAAGATTCGAAAGAGACATCTTTTGATAGCGGAGATGAGGAAAGTAAAATTACTTCGGTTTCCGACACACTATCAAAACCTGTAAGTATATCTCACGATAAAGGTCCTTCGCCACAAAAAGATTCAGAAACTATCCTATCTGATATAAAACTTACAACTATAAATTTATTGGAGGATGCTAAGAATACTGCTGCTCTTTTACATGCACCAACAGAATCTAATGAAAAAAATGGATCAGTAACAATTCCTGTAGAAGATAAAAAGAGCAAATCATCGATCGAAGCTCATACTAAGCCTCAAGTAGTACACGAAGTAAAAGAAAAGATTACGACGGTAGGAATCAAAAAAGAACATATTAACGGAACAACAACGATCCAATCAAACCAGACAATAGACTCTCTTAATGGCACAGGGAAAAATGTAGAGCGAGAAGATAATCAAAATCTTGAAATAATGTCAAAGAGTAGTCCAACTAAACAAGAAAATGTTCAAAAATCTGACTTGAAAGAATCACCAAAGAAAGAAGATAAAGATGATAGTGATGCAGGTACAACTGGTAAAGAACGTGGTGGTATATTCGGAATATTTAAAAGTCCGAAATCGAAAGAAAAGAAAACGAGTAAAATAAAAGATTCATCTCTAGATTATAGTGACGAAGAACTTAAATCCACTACAGAAAAATTCCTTGAAGAAACACGTAAAGTTGCCGGCGAGGATGTAATTCACGTAGGTTACAAGATAGAGGATACAAAACCTATTGCTACAAGTCCAATAACTACGCTTAGTGCTGCTACTTACGATAGCTCTGATGTACCAGTAGACAAAGTTAGTAAACATTCGTACGATGTAACGGGTAAATATAAATTGGAACCAACTCTACCAGCAGATAAGAAATCTGATAAAGAAACTGCAGAAGAGAGTAAGGAAAAGGGTAATTTCTTTGGTATATTCAAAAGTCCTAAACCAAAATCTAAGAAAGGGACAAGAGATCGTAGTATTTCGAAAGAGAGATCATTTGATAGCACAGATGAAGATTCCTATAATGCAGATGTAAAATATACTGAACATTTAAGTAAATCATCGATTCAAAAAGAAGAAGAAAGCCAGGAATCAGGATCAGGAGATGAGGGAACTAAAGAAAAAAGCGGTGGTATTTTCGGAATGTTTAGAAGTCCCAGATTGCAACGTGGCTCTCGAAGTAAATCTAAAGAAAAAAGTTTACCTCCTGAAATACCACAAAGTGATTCGAAAGAAACAACAGCCAAATTCCTAGAGGATACGCGCAATACTGCCGAAATGATCAGTAGTTATCAACAATCACCTTTGATTTCATCACAAAATCAAGAAGATTCAACTAAGGAAAAAACTCCACCTACAGAAAAAGCACCTATTGATATCGCAGCTCAGAGAGTTCTAAATGGTGTAAAAGATGTGAAAGATGCTGTAGCGAAAGAACTGAAAGAAGAGAGTAAAGCTGTAAAGACTGCACTCGCTGTTGGTACTGGTGCTGTTGTGGATGGTGCCCAATCAGTAAAAGATAAAGCTACGAAAGAAACTAAAAAAGCAAAAGATAAAACGTCTGGATTTTTCTCGGGTATATTCAAGGGAACTAAACATACAGCTGAAGACATTTCCGATGATGTTAAAGATTTCGTAGCAGAAACAAAAACTGAAGCTGCCAAAGAAGAGGCTCGTGCAAAAGAAGCAGCTGCGCAAGCTGTAAAAACTACCGATGATACAAAAATTAAACTTGCAGCTGGTATTAAAGATTTAAAAGATAAGACAGTAGCAGGAGTGCAAGATGCTAAGGAGAAAACAGCTGTTAGTGTTAAAGATGGAAAAGATAAGACAGTAACTATAACGCAAGATATCAAGGAGAAAGTAGTAACTGTCACTAAAGATACAAAGGACAAAGTAGTAATTGGAACACAGGATCTCACCGAAAAAGCAGCAGCTGGTGTAAAGGATGCAAAAGACAAAACAGTAGAAGGAGCCCAGGACTTTACGAAGAAAACAGCAGCTGGTGTAAAAGATATCAAAGATAAAACTGCTTCAGTGGTTACAGACGTAAAAGACAAAATTGTGCTTGATGGTAAAATAGCTGCTGATAAAATAGAAACCACAACTCTTAAAGTTGCAGATGGTGTGAAGGATGCAAAAGATAGTGCAACAAAAGAATTAAAAGAAGATGCTGAAGTTGTAAAAGGAGCACTTACTACTGGTGCTACTGCTATTGTAGATGGCGCTCAATCAACGAAAGATAAAACTATAAAAGAAACTAAAAAAGCTAAAGATAAAACATCTGGGTTTTTCTCAGGCATATTTAAGGGAGCTAAGCATGCGGTAGAAGATATTTCTGACGAAGTTAAAGAGTTCTTAGAAGAAACTAAAATCGAAGCTGAAGAAGAAGAGGCACGTGCTAAAGAAACTGCTTCACGAGCTGCTAAATCTGCAGATGATGTAAAAGATAAAACTGTAACTGTAGTTAAAGACCTGAAAGATAAAACAGTAGCAGAAGTAGAAGATGTGAAAAAGAAGGTAGTAATTGGTGCAAAGGATGTAAAAGAAAAAACGGTGGAAGGAGTACAAGATGTCACAAAGAAGACAGTAAGTGGCGTAAAGGATGCCAAAGATAAAGCAGCCGATGTAGCAGTAGATGCAGGCGACAAAATAATCTCTAATGGAAAAAAAGCAATTGATAAAGTAGAAACTGCAGCACATGGAGTTGCGGAAAAAGCACATGATGCAAAGGATAATATAGCAAAAGAATTAAAAGAAGATGCCGCAGTTGTAAAGGGTACACTTTCCAGTTCTGCTGATGCTGTCGTAGATGGTGCGCAATCAGCGAAAGATAAAGCTGACAAGGAAAGTAAAAAAGCTAAAGAAAAAGCATCTGGATTTTTCTCGGGTATTTTTAAGGGTGCTAAGCAAACAGTTGACGATGCTTCTGAAGATGTAAAAGAGTTCTTGGACAAAACAAAAGCCGAAGCTGCAGAAGAAAAAGCACGTGCTAAAGAAGCTGCTTCACGAGCTGCTAAATCGGTGGATGATGTAAAAGATAAAACTGTTGCTGGGGTTAAAGACCTGAAAGACAAAACAGTAACAGGAGTGCAAGACGTGAAGGAGAAGACAGTAGTT
>NC_057685.1:14486766-14606706 GCF_014466175.1 Vespula pensylvanica
AGCTGCGGAAGAAAGAGCACGTGCTAAAGAAGCTGCCTCACGAGCTGCTAAATCTGTAGATGATGCAAAAGATAAAACTATTGCTGGAGTTAAGGAGCTGAAAGACAAAACAGTAACAGGAGTGCAAGACGTGAAGGAGAAGACAGTAGTTGGTGTGAAAGATGCAAAAGATAAAACTGTAGCAGCCACGGAAGGGGTTAAAGAGAAAGTAGCAGTTAGTGTCAAAGATGCTAAAGAAAAAATAGTAACTGAAGCAAATGATATTACACAGAAGGCAGTAATTGGCGCAAAGGATGCAAAAGAAAAAACAGTGGAAGAAGTACAAGATGTCACAAAGAGAACAGCAGCTGGAGTAAAGGATATCAAAGATAAAGCAGCTCATGTAGTAGCAGACGCTGGCGACAAAATGATTTCTGGAGGAAAAAAAGCAGTTGATAAAGTAGAAACTGTGGCACATGGGGTTGCGGAAAAAGTAAAAGATGCAAAGGATGATGTAGCGAAAGAATTAAAAGAAGATGCCACAATTGTAAAGGGTGCACTTTCCAGTTCTGCTGATGCTGTAGTAGATGGCACGCAGTCAGCGAAAGATAAAGCTGACAAAGAAACGAAAAAAGCTAAAGAAAAAGCATCTGGATTTTTCTCGGGTATTTTTAAAGGAGCTAAACATACAGTTGATGATATTTCTGAAGATTTCAAAGAGTTTTTGGACAAGACAAAAGCCGAAGCCGTGGAAGACGAGGCACGTGCTAAAGAAGCTGCTTCACGAGCTGCTAAATCTGTTGATGATACAAAAGATAAAACTGTTACCGGTCTCAAAGATATAAAAGACAAGACATTAGCAGGAGTAGAAGTCGTTAAGCAGAAGGCAGTAGCTGATGCTAAGGATGCAAAAGATAAAATTGTTGCTACAACCCAAGACACTAAAGAAAATATAGTATCAAGCACTAAAGATGCTAAAGACAAAGCAATAAGTGGAGTGCACGATATTACAGATAAATCAGTAAAAAGTGTAAAAGATGTAAAAGAGAAAACAGTAGAAGGAATAAAAGATATCACCGAGAAAACTGCAGCTGACGTAAAAGATATCAAAAATAAAGCAGTTGCGGCAGTATCAGACACAGAAGAAGATGTTATTTCTGGTGGGAAAAAAGTAACATATAAAATAGAAACCACTACTCACGGAGTTACAGAAGGTGCAAAGGATGCTAAAGACACTGTAGCAAAAGAACTGAAGGATGACGCTGAAGTAGTCAAAAATTTATTTAGCACCAGTGCTGGTGCTGTTGTAGATGAAATACAATCCGCGAAAGATAAAACTGACAAGGAAAGTAAAAAAGCTAAAGAAAAAGCATCTGGATTTTTTTCGGGTATTTTTAAAGGTGCTAAGCAAACAGTTGACGATGCTTCTGAAGATGTAAAAGAGTTCTTGGACAAAACAAAAGCCGAAGCTGCAGAAGAAAAAGCACGTGCTAAAGAAGCTGCTTCACGAGCTGCTAAATCTGTAGAAGATGCAAAAGATAAAAGTCTTGCTGGAGTTAAAGACTTGAAGGACAAAACAGTAGCAGGAGTGCAAGACGTGAAGGAGAAGACAGTAGTTGGTGTGAAAGATGCAAAAGATAAAACTGTAGCAGCCACGGAAGATGTTAAAGAGAAAATAGCAATCGGCGTAAAAGATGCTAAAGAGAAAGTAGTAACTGAAGCACACGATATTACAGAGAAGGCAGTAATTGGCGCAAAGGATGCAAAAGAAAAAACAGTGGAAGGAGTACAAGATGTTCGAAAGAAGACAGTAGCTGGCGTAAAAGATGTCAAAGATAAAGCAGCCGATGTAGCAGCAGATGCAGGTGACAAAATAATTTCTGGTGGGAAAACAGCAGTTGATAAAGTAGAAACAGCAGCACATGGGGTTGCGGAAAAAGCAAAAGATGCAAAGGATAATGTAGCAAAAGAATTAAGAGAAGATGGCGCAGTTGTAAAGGATGTAGTTTCTAGTGGTGTTGATGCTGTTGCACACGGTGCACAATCAGTAAAAGAAAAGACTGCAAAAGAAACTAAAAAAGCTAAAGAGAAAACATCTGGATTTTTCTCAGGTATTTTTAAGGGAGCTAAGCATACAGTTGATGATGTTGCTGAAGATGTTAAAGAGTTTTTGGATAAAACAAAAGCAGAAGCTGCTGAAGAAGAGGCACATGCTAGAGGGGCTGCTTCCAAAGCTGTTACATCTGTAGAAGATGCAAAAGATAAGATTACTACTGATGTCAAGGATGTAAAAGATAAAACATTAGCAGAAGTGCAAGATGCTAAAGAGGAGACAGTAGCTGCTGTTAAAGATGCAAAGGAAAAAACTGTTGTAACAACACAAGATGTCAAAGAAAAAATAGTGTCTAGTACTAAAGATGCTAAAGGTAAAATAGTAGATGGTGTATATGATGTTACGAAGAAAGCAGAAACTGATATAAAAGACGTGGCAGACAAAACAGTAGAAGGAGCTATCGATCTAAAGAAGAAAACAGCAACTGACGTAAATGATATGAAAGATAAGGTTGCTTCATCGGCAACGGACGCAAGGGATCAAATTGTTTCAGATGGTAAGAAAGCCACTGGTAAAATAGAAATAGCCGCACATGGATTTGTGAATGGTGCACAAGATACGAAAGATACAATAGCAAAAGAATTAAAAGAAGATATGAAAGTAGTGAAAGGTGCAGTTACCAGTGGTGCTGATGCTATTGTGGACAGTACTAAAACACAAAAGGATAAAGCTACGAAAGAAACAAAGAAAACTAAGGACAAAGCAAGTGGATTCTTCTCGGGCATATTAAAGGGAGCTAAGCACGCTGTTGAAGATGTCTCTGAAGACATTAAGGAATTCTTTGAAGAAACAAAGGCCGAAGCTGCCGAAGAGGAAGCGCGTGCTAAAGAAGCTGCCTCACGAGCAGCGAAATCTGTTGATGATGCAAAGAATAAAGCTGTTGCTGATGTTAAACATGTAAAAGATAAAATGGTAGTAGAAGTACAAGATGCGAAATATAAAACAGTAGCTAGTGCAAAAGATGCAACAGATAAAACCTTAGTTGCAACGCAAGATATGAAAAATAAAACGCAAGAAGAAGTTCAAGATATAACAAAGAAAATAGTAGCAAATGTTACAGATGAAAAAGATAAAGCAACTTATGTAGCTGCGGAAGTAGGCGACAAAGTGATCTCTGGTGGAAAGAAAGCTGTTGATAAAGTAGAAACTGCAGCACATGGGGTCGCAGAAAAAGCAAAAGATGCAAAGGATGATGTAGCAAAAGAATTAAAAGAAGATGCCGCAGTTGTAAAGAGTGCATTTTCCACTAGTGTTGATACCGTTGTAGATGGAGCCCAATCAGCGAAAGATAAAGCTGAGAAAGAAACGAAAAAAGCTAAAGAGAAAGCATCTGGATTTTTCTCGGGTATTTTTAAAGGTGCTAAGCATACAGTCGATGATGCTTCAGAAGATTTAAAAGAATTCTTGGATAAAACAAAAGCGGAAGCTGCGGAAGAAAGAGCACGTGCTAAAGAAGCTGCCTCACAAGCTGCTAAATCGGCGGATGATGTAAAAGATAAAACTCTTGCTGGTGTTAAAGATTTGAAAGACAAAACAGTAGCAGGAGTAGAAGATGTAAAAGAAAAAACAGTAGCTGTTGTTACAGATGCAAAAGATATAACTGCTACTACAACACATGACGTCAAAGAAAAAATTGTATCTAGCACTAAAGATGCAAAAGACAAAGCAGTGATGGAAGGAAAGGATATTACCGAGAAAGCAGTAGCTGGTGTAAAGGATGCTAAAGACAAAACAGTGGAAAGAGCCCATATTCTTACAGAGACAACAGAAGCTGGATTAATAGATATAAAAAATAAAACTTCTGCGGTAGCTGCAAATGTAGGAGATAAAATTATATCTGGTGGAAAAAAAGCAACTGACAAAGTAGACATCACAGCTCACGTAGTTGCGGATGATGCGAAACACACGAAGGAAGCTGTAGCTAAAGAATTGAAAAAAGATGCTGAAGTTATGAAAGGTTCTTTAGTTTCAGCTGCTGATGCTGCTGCGGATAGCGCTCAGTCAGCCAAAGAAAAAACTACAAAAGAAACGAAAAAAGCAAAAGATAAAACATCTGGATTTTTTTCTGGTATAATTAAGGGAGCTAAACATGCAGTTGAAGATGTTTCCGAAGATGTTAAAGAATTCTTAGAAGACACGAAAGCTGAAGCTATAGAAGAAGAGGCGCGTGCTAAAGATGCTGCATCACGTACTGCTAAATCTGTAGATGATGCAAAGAATAAGACCGCTGCTGGAATTAAAGACATTAAAGACAAAACAGTAATTGGATTACGAGATGCGAAAGACAAGACAGTAGCTGTTGTTAAAGATGCAAAGGATAAAACTGTTGCTAAAACACAAGACGTTAAAGAGAAGTTAGTAACCAGTATAAAAGATTCAAAAGAAAAAACAGTTAATGGATCACAAGATGTTACAGAGAAAGTCATAGCTGGTGTGGGGGATGTAAAAGATAAAATTGCTTCTTCAAGTGCGGATGTAGAAGGTAAAATTGTTTCGGGTGGAAAAGTAGCTGCTGATAAAGTAAAAACCACAGCTCATGGAGTTGAAGATGATGCGAAGAATGCAAAAGATGCTGTAGCAAAAGAACTAAAGGAAGATACTGAAATTGTAAAGGGAACGCTTACCACTGGTGCTACTACTGTTGTAGACGGGGCTCAATCAGCAAAAGATAAAGCTGCAAAAGAAACTAAAAAGGCTAAAGAAAAAACGTCTGGATTTTTTTCCGGCATACTCAAGGGAGCTAAACATGCAGTAGAAGATGTCTCTGATGATTTTAAAGAGTTCTTAGAAGAAACGAAAGCTGAAGCTGCCGAAGAAGAGGCACGTGCTAAAAACGCAACATCACGAGTTACAAAATCTGTAGATAATGCAAAGGACAAAGCCACTACTGGTGTCAAAGATCTAACAAATAAAACAATAGCAGAAGTGCAGGATGCAAAAGAGAAAACAGCTGCTAGTGTGAAAGATGTAAAAGATAAAACTGTAGGCGCAACGCAAGATGTCAAAGAAAAAGTAGTGTCTGGTACTAAAGATACTAAAGATAAAATAATAATTGGTGCACAAGATATTACTGGAAAGGCAGTTGCTAGCGTTAAAGATTCTAAAGACAAAGCATTAACAGGTGCCCAAGATTTTACTGAAAAAACAGTAACTGGCATAAAGGACATAAAAGATAAAGCTTCTACGATAGCTACAGATGCAGGAGACAAAATATTGTCGAGTGGAAAAATAGTAGCTGATAAAGTAGCAATCACAGCTCATGGAGTTTCGGAAGAGGCGAAGGATACCAAGGATGCTGTTGCAAAAGAATTAACAGAAGATACTGCAGTTGTAAAGAGCGCACTTTCCACTAGTGTTGATGCTGTTGCTGATGGTGCCCAATCAGCGAAAGAAAAAGCTGCGAAAGAAACTAAAAAAGCTAAAGAAAAAACATCTGGATTTTTCTCAGGTATTTTTAAAGGAGCTAAACACACAGTTGATGATGTTTCGGAAGATGTTAAGGAATTTTTGGATAAGACGAAAGCTGAAGCTGCGGAAGAAGAGGCACGTGCTAGAGAAGCTGCTTCACGAGCTGCTAAATCTATAGATGAAGCGAAAGACAAGACTACCGCTAGTATAAAAGATGTACAAGATAAGACAGTAGCAGGAGCACAAGATGCTAAGGAAAAGACAGTAGCTGTTGTTAAAGATGCAAAGGATAGAACTATTGCTACAACCCAAGATGTCAAAGAAAATATAGTGGCTATCACTAAAGATGTTAAAGACAAAGTAGTAGGTGAAACTCGTGATATTACGGAAAAAACAGTAATTGGTGTAAAGGATGCAAAAGATAAAACAGTGGAAGGAGTCCAAGATCTTACAAAAAGGACAACAGCTGGCGTTAAGGATGTCAAAGATAAAGCTGCTCTTACAGTTTCAGATGCAAGAGATAAAATTGTTTCTGGTGGAGAGAAAACTGCTGATAAAATTGAAATCACAGCTCGTGGAGTTATGGATGGTTCGAAAGATACTATAGGGAAAAAACTTAAAGAAGATGTAGAAGTTGTAAAGGGTTCATTAGTTTCCGCTGCTGATGTTGTTGCGGATGACGCTCAGTCAGCAAAAGATAAAACTGTAAAAGAAACTAAAAAAGCAAAAGATAAAGCATCTGGATTTTTTGCAGGTATAATTAAGGGAGCTAAGCACGTAGTTGAAGATGTTTCTGAAGATGTTAAAGAGTTCTTAGAAGAAACGAAAGCTGAAGCTGCCGAAGAAGAAGTACGTGCTAAGGAAGCTGCTGCACGTGCGGCTAAGACTGTAGATGACGCAAAGGATAAAACTGTTACAGGTGTAAAAGATTTAGAGAAAAAAGCAGTGTCAGGAGTACACGATGTTAAACAAAAGATCGTCTCCAGTGTTACAGATGCAAAAGATAAAAGTTCTGCTAAATTAGAGGGCATTAATAAGAAGATTACTGCAGGTGCGGCTGATGCTACAGTTATTGCAGTAGAAGGTACACAGTTTGTTGCCGAACAAGCTGTTGGTGGCATGAAAGATACGAAGGATAAATCTATCGCTACGGTTAAAGATATTAAAGCAAAAACTGAATCAAAAGTATCTGATATCACACAGAGTGCAGACAACGTTACAGTTTCTACAGGTGAAAAGATTTTCTCTACTGGAAAGCAAATATCTGATAAGATAGATTTGGCAGCTCGTGGACTTGTTGAAGACGCGAAAGATGCGAAGGGAACAGTTTCCGAAGAAATAAAAGAAAAAGTACGATCTAGTAAAGAAACACTTGCAACTGGTAGTAGTGCTATTGCTGGCAGTACTCAAACAGCAAAAGAAAAAACTTCTAAGGAGGCAAAGAAGATTAAAGAGAAAGGATCTGGATTCCTATCTGGTATATTTAAAAGTGCTAAGCATGCAAAGGAAGACGTTACTGATGACGTGAAAGAATTCTTTGAAGAAACCAAAAACGAAGCTGTAGCCGAAGAGGCACGAGCTAAAGAAGCTGCAGCACATTCAGTCAAAGTTGCAAAAGACTTAAAAGATAAAACTGTAGATGTTATTGACGATACTAAAACAAAGGCAGAGTCCAAAGTATCTGGCATTGCACGCAAAATTACTAGTGTCACTTCTTCTGGAAATAATTACCCTCCTAGTGAATCTGAAGATAATCGAAAAATTAATGAAAAATTCGGAGGTATAACGACCACAGTTATTAGTAGTGAAATAATTTCTCCTACACAAGGAGTTTCTGCACCATTTTCAGAAGTTTCTACGTTTGGAGTCTATCCAAAATCTGATGTGAATACAGTTAGTTCCGTTGTTAGCAGTGATCAGGATTTGGTATCACGAGATAGATCGAAAAAGATTTCGCGCATTCCACAACGTGTTAGTACTTCTCCGGATGACAGAACTGAACAACTAAGTACAAATTTGGGTTCAGGTAGGGTAGTTGTGATATCTAGTGAATTAGAGCACCTTGAACCTCACACAAGACAATCCGTCACCACAGTCGTTACAAAGTCTGTGCGGACGGCAGCAACACCACCACCCAGTCTCGCCGAGTTCACTGACAGTAGAATCGAAGGTATCTTGCAATAATTGCGTTATTCAAATTACATTCCAGCTGTGTGTAACATAATTAATTATGTTGTTGCTTTTCTCTGTAACTTCAGTTTTAATAGTTATACAAAAACGTGCAAACTAGTTGTGCACTTTCATTATTTATAATCAATTCTAACCTTCTAATCTAAATCACTTTCAGTCCACTAATGTTACCAACTTGTTGTTTATAGGTAATACATTCGTACGAAAAAATATAGAGAGGAGAGTGGAATGATCATTTCTACGTTATTTCAGATTATACACGCTAAATAATAATCTTCTTACGCATATATTTATTGCTAATTTGATTAACTATATTTCTATCGAAATTTGTATCAGTTTATAATCTGAACCGAAGAATACTTTGGGGTACGAATGTGTTCGAAAGATACTTGATTGGTGAAGATGTATAACAAAGTCCGCGTTTTTATTTATTATGCTGAAGTCCGTATATTTTTCTTGTTTGAATATTTATTTAATGCATGTTTCCAGGTTTTCAATACAATAAGTTATATTATTGTCGACTGTTATCACACCATAGAAAATAATTTTTCATATTTTTTAAGTGTAACAGATTTTATTTGCAACTCCTTATTTTTCTTTTTGTAAAAGTATATAACATAAAATTCACATACTTTTTATTCCGTAATTTATTTCATTGGATTAACAGGACACCACAACTATAGAGAAGCATGAGCAAGGTATACCATGCAGGGAAACATCATTCATCTAATCTTTGTTACTTCATTGCTTTTTATGTTAATTTTATCTATATGTCAATATTTAAGTAACATTTCTGGTTTTACAGATGTAACAGAGGAAGCTGCAAGACGAGCACAAAACCTAGTTCAACAAACATATTCTGTGACAAAACCAGGTAAAGTGGAAGTAACAGAAACGCAATAATCATGAACACAAATCACAGGTCAAAAATCTATGTATTAGCAAATTCTATTTTGGTGCCCTCATTTATATTTAGCTTTATCTTCCATAGTTAGCACCTGCCGACGCTTTCACACTAACGGATACTGTGCGCATGTTTCTTACTAAATATTTACCAGTATTTGCCAAGAATATACATACATGTAAATTTAAAAAACACATTGCTGTAATTTAGATACTGTAGTGGTTTATATGGAACGAGAATTTGGAAATGGCAATATATTGAGAACAAATGTGGTTTACGATTTCTATGGTTTATAATAGTTCATTTTATAAATGTATAATACATTATAAAACGTTTCGACTCGATTACATTAGCAATATTTGTTAAAAGAATCTTACACGTTCCTTACAACAAAGATGCCCTTATATAAGAATAATTCAAATTACTTTTCCTACTTCCTTCTTTATCATAATTAATTGGTAATTATTATATCGATTAAGTCTTTTATAAACACAAACAATTTTTAATATATTAAAACATTCGAGATTAAATTTGTAATGGTCCGTTTTAGTAAGATTCAAGCGTCACAATTAGACACTGTTTAATGAGTGTTTTTTTTTATAAACAAACTAATCCTGTTCCAGTATTGATACTAACTAAACTTACCGTAGAAGTGCGACGTACACACCCACGTACATGCGGAAAGAATGCGCGTGAGCGTGCGTGTGTGCGCGTGCGCCTGTTAGTGGGTATGCGCGTACACACGCATATGAATGTCAAGCAGACACGCTGAATCTTTATGTCCAACTCCCAAAGTTGGATTAAAGTGATCAATTTTTAGTGTGTATCAATGTGCTTTATGTCCTTGTTCCTGTTCTTGTCCATGTCCTTTTGGATGGGTCAGGGCATGATTCGGCTGAGATTGATGGGACTGTAGAGAGGCATGCTACTTCTGCTCCAACAAAGCAACCTGTTCCCGCCCCACGTCATTTCACCACCAAGTCGTCCGCCAAAGCCGATTTTCGTCTAGATTTTGGAGACGCCTCACGAACATCACATGGTCTTAAAATTAAGAAACCATTCGAATGTTCCCCCGAATCTCCAGAAAAAAGCAGTCCAAAATCAAAGATTCCTGTGAAAATAAAGAAACAGATCGAAGACGAAGAGAGTGTAATTAATAAAACTATAGAATCAGATATTCGTGGTCGATCAAAAATGGAATCTCATATTCCTTTACCAAGATCAGCCGATGTAGTACGTATTACGAAGGATGAATTGTTAGGCAAAGATCATTCGATCCGTTCGCAATCGGATACTGGTCACCCTATTGATAAAGATAAAGATATTATAGAGACTGAACATTTGATGAAGGGAAGCATCGAAACGAGTGATACAACCATAGATACGTATCCATCAAAAATATTTGAGTCTGATAAAACTTATACTACAGTAACAACGATCGTGTCTTCCTCGGATCAAGCGATCGATCCTGATAAGTTAAACGAACTTATGCAAATGGATGAAGTTTTGAAGACAGTTAAAACTGTAACTACTTCTACATTTGAAATAACAGATTCAGAATATCCTACGGAAATTGTTAAGAGGAAAACTACTAGAATCACAGAAGTTTTGCCTGATTTGAAAGGCGTCGGTGTTTACGAAGATGAACCCAATATAGGATTAAATGCAAGTAACAGTAACCAGAGTATTAAAACGAACGAAGATGGAACGTTTATAGAAAGAGTGACTACAATAAGGCAATTTACTGGACCTTCTTATTCGGAAAAATTAAATCAATCGATGTTAGAATCGATGAGAACTGGTGATGATCGATCGGATGATCCATTTTTTTCTTCGGACCTGAAGACATCGGAATGCGAGATTGATAGAAGTTATATGAAAGCAGGAAAATCAGAAAGCGATGAACGAGACACATGGACGCAAGCCGGAGTGGCAGAATATTCGTCCATTAATAATTCCGAGCAATGGGAGACGCAGCTCTCTTTAGACACATCACCTGGTTCTGGTAATGGTGATATTTATACAAAGAACGATAGTTCGCGACACGAATTGAACAGCGATACAGATAGTGACGGTTCTCCTCGGCCAAGAAGAAGATCCCCGTGCAAGAGACGTACTTTGGGCAGTTCTAGCGGGTCGGACGTAGCACTGCACGAAGGTGCGGAACTGTCCCCATTGGAGGACGACCAAGGTACCGCACTCACAGCTAACCTTCTAAGTAAGCAATGTACGAATCCCGCTAACCAGTTACCTCGGATACGTAATTGCGTCCGTACATAGAGTATTTTTTATATATCGATATGCTTTCTTTTTCATTTGCTTTTCTTTCGCATGTACACGCAATCTCGCACAGGCCTCAAATTCCAACACTGGAACGTAGCTGCGTTCGTAGTTCGTTCTAATTTCAACGGTTCACTCTTCTACGGGATGAAATTGTAACTGGCATATTGGGACTCTTTATCCCTTCGAATCTTTTAAGGCGATTTTCGACATTTTCTCTAATTTGATCTCTTCTTCGAAATCCATATACTGTACATATGTTAACATTCGGTTAGTTACAATCTTCTTTTCAGAAGAGAATCGAGTTGGTGCGACACCTGCAGCAACGCTTCTATTACTTTTCTTTCTGATCTTGAAGTAGTATATGTGCGCGCACTGGTCAGCAATGTCTGGGAACTGCATGACATTAAGATCTCTACGGTGTCTTTTAATTTGATGCATTCGTACGAGGTGTAGGGCCGGTATTCTGTATTTGTATGGTGCAAATCTAAGTGATTGGTTGCAAAGAAAAACAAAGCTTGTGTACCAGGATCACAAACTTATATACGTGTGTGGCTCCTAAATTACATATTAGGGGTAAAATATGCGTCCTACGGTGTACTGCTCGGATTAACGTGCTTCGTTATTTGGAGATGTTATCGGTGAAAAAAGATTTTGCCTTCCTACCGTTGGTCTTTGCTGCGAAATGGACGAATTTGTCATGAGGGGCTTCTGGGGCTAATGTATTATCATTGAAACTCACTTGCAATAAGACGTGTCTGTACATTCAATTTCGTGCTCTTGTTATTAGTATAATGAAATGGCAAGTACATTCGAATAACTTAGATATTTCGACACATTTTATTATTCATATTTATTTTATAATTCACATTTTACATTCAAAGGAAATCGAAAATTTCATTATTCATTCGGAACAGGTGGATCAGTTTTTGTATCTTTTTTTTTTTGTTGTTGTTTAATAAACATAATACTTAACAAAGAGACTTAACACGTGAATAATTCGTGTGCAAAGCTTTCAGTTTCATTAAACGATCAAATGATGATCAACTATCTTCTAAACGAATTATCGGTCTATGTCGATTACATTTCATTGATGTAATTGTTTCATCGCAAAAAGATTTTTTCCATAATTTGGAAGAGCGAAAAGATTCGTTGTGTTGTGATTTACACTATACTCGCCTGCTGTTTCTTCATACTAATTATACGGCAAGGAGACGTCATGAAATTAAAAAAAAAAGCAATTGCACGAAGTCCATAAGCTTGAAAGAAATTTTACGAAAGGCATAATCTTTAAGTGACAGAAACAGACAGTACGGTACGATCAGTTTGCTCGAGCATGCAGTGCAGTGTGATAAAGACGAAGCCTAGGACGAAGACTACCGGTAGGACGAGCTGTGCTTGTTGGATGAGCGCAGCAGCTGCTGTATTGATGGTCCTACTAGCACTTTTACTTACCGTGGAGCCACGTACATTCCAACGTGCCATCTACACTCTCTCTAACAATATCCCGAGGCAAGCTGGGTACGATTACCCTTCATTTTATTCTTCTCTA
Source organism: Vespula pensylvanica (assembly GCF_014466175.1). Classification (NCBI taxonomy): domain Eukaryota; kingdom Metazoa; phylum Arthropoda; class Insecta; order Hymenoptera; family Vespidae; genus Vespula; species Vespula pensylvanica. The sequence goes on from NC_057685.1 coordinate 14,499,193, forward strand.
TAAAGTAACCACTCAGATCGAGCTTTAATCTGTAATATAAAATGAAAGTCGATACGCATATAAGAGAAATTAAAAACTTCAATGCGCGAAACATCTTTAACAATAAAAAAAATTTCGTATCAGTGAGCATTCCGTATCAAAAGCGTATGAAATGAACGACTTGACATTCTATCCCAACTGAAGGTATCTAATTAGCTCGTAATTAGATAACACCTTGCTACAATGAGATTTCGGTTCCCATTGATTCGTGTTTTTTTCTACACAAGCTTACAGTTTGTCAGATTACAATGTGTTCGACTTAATTCATAGAAAAATTTATGTAGTCATATTTTAAAATATGTACATACATTCTTTCTGTTTAGAACTAATATGTAATTACATCAATAGCGAGTTTAATCTTTAGCAATGTCGATAATCGACTGGCATTTCCAAATCTGACGAATTTATCGCAGTTATCGTTTCACGACAATACTTGTCCCCCGTAAAATCTGTGACTTATATATGCTCATTTTCGATAAGATTAGTTTTGAACTAATTGCGACGATCGTTCCAATTGATTGATACCAGATTTCTCTTTCTATTAATTGTAAGAAAAAAGTCTTCTTCGATATTTCAAGTCATTGTCCTCCTGTAGGATTCAATCTTCATTTTTCTCAATAAACCAACACTTGGTAACAAAGGCTTTTTACATATTTCCAACATTTTCTCGATATTTGAAATATGCTTAACTAAGTACTTACAAGTTCTTTTGAATTTTCGCTTTGTGCTAAGATCCGCCAAATCATCGATCATTTTTGTCTCTTTATACTAATGCATGTTTTCGACTTCTTCATATATCTAACAGCTGTTGATTGGGATATTTTCTGTCCCTTAAGGTGTTCACAAAAAAAAAGATACAGTTATTTCTACTTCTTTTCTATTGTTATCCTGCAAGAATTAAAAGTGAAACAAGAAAAAGCAAGGAAGAAGGAATTAGCTGTTATCAATTGTAAATTAGGCCGAACACGTCATTATCGGACAAACTGGTATATTCTCCTAGTCCTAACAACATTATCCGATCGAAGGGACATTAGAAAATTTTCGAGCAAATGATAATACGTCACCGTCTAAACTTTCCCTAAATGCAGAAAAATCTCGGTGGTTTTCAGGCAAAGTTTCTACATCATTTATTTCGATGAATGGCTTGCTGTTTCGTAGGTACCGACGCGTTTATTGTTTTATTGTTCAGGGACGCGTCGGACCTTTTTGATTATTCGGCCAGTCAGTCATCGTGTCTGGAAAATGCCCGTCGTTGCATATTCTATTCCTATCATGACCATAAAACTTATTTACAAACATACATATACAAAACATGCAAAGATACATACATACATACATATAATACAATTTAACCGACACAGGTGTATCCTCTACAATGATATTCTACAATTTACATGCATTGAACAGGTAACTTTGATTCTTAAGACAGGTGCATGGAGGAGTAAAGTCTTGAGTATAGAAAGATATGCAAGCTTTCTTTTTCTCATATTTGCCGTCTACCTAAACGAAGTATCAACTGTTTTTGCATGATTTTTTATTATTAGCACTATTTCGCATGACATTGCCTATCACTACTTTGAACGTTATATTCCCGTAGCATTTGATAGTTATGTGTAGTCTGTGTAAAAGGCAGACAATTAATAATATGTTATTTTCATGCGTTTATCAGCTAGTGCACGTACACATTGAGAGAAGTTCGATACATCATTCTTAAGCATCCTTTAGTTCTTTTACCCTTCTAGCTCTTCTGACAATAAGCCACGCAAGATAAAGCTAAAGTGTAGAGGGACCAACAATCGTGTTTTTAGTCACGTTAGGATTGTTAGGCGAATAGTCATGTAAGTAAGCCTTTATTTGTGTATATAGTATATACAATAAATATATATATACACACATATATATATAGGTATATACATATGAAAATTATAAAATTGCCCGTCATAAAATACTATACATTAGCAGATCGTCCGAGACCCTTGACAATTAACTTTATTATCTACCGAAAGAAGTGAGTTTTAGCGTGACAACTAATTTAACTTTTCTTTTTTCGATAGCGCAGCTACCGAACGCTATACAATCTGCATATTTCAAATGAAAAATCCTAAGCTTGTAGAAATGCACATTTCCTTTGCTAAGTATAGCTAATATAAAGCTTGCAATATAATACTCCAGTATTATTTGACCGTTCGTCTAACAATACTAACTAAGTAGTTAGTACGTGCTACTTAAAAATTTTTGATTAGTATTCAGAACGTATGAGATACAATTAAAAAAAAGTTTAAGAAAAGAGTTAAAAAAGAAAAAGGAAAGAAAAGAAAAAGAATATTTCCATTGGTCGACAATAGTAAGTAATAAAATGTTTTTATGAAAGAGCAATAAAAAATACTTGAAGTATAGAAAGAGTACCAATGAAGAAAGACACTCAACTATTTTTTAAGACGATATCAGATGATAAATATTTTTATTACGTGGTGCAGATGTAATCAGATCTTGAGATCTCGCACATTGCACGAAATTATTTAATAGTAGCATTGAAATGAAACGGGATCATCGACTTAATTTCTAGCAGTATATAATTTCTATTGATGTACTCGATGTTCTTGCTTCAGTTCAACCGATGAAAACTCCTATTAGATTGTATTGTAAAATATACATACATATATTTTGATTGTACTGATAATATTGAGTACTCGTATCTCTTACAACTAACTGCTAAATGCTTTATTCGGCAGCTTTTATCGGCGCTTCACACGAGCTCGCTGCGTGCAGCACAGTTATACTGAGAAATAATTTGGATCTCAGTTATTGAACATTAATTTTTGAGCGCTGAGACAACAGTGCTACTTGCCAATATCTATCTCTTGAAAGAAAATAATTCTCGAAAGACGCGTCTATTTATAAGGAACGTTGTTAAAATAATTCAATCAAATTCAAAGTCAACGATATAAACTCATTTCCTTACTTACATATTTTAATATATAAAATGAAATGAAACAATTTGTATATTGTCCGTATCATATGGCTCGTTGCACTGGAATATAGAAAGTCCGTTTGAATACATCGAGGCAATATCAATCACGCGCAACGTATTTTCCACAAAGTACAAAGTAAACGTGTCTGTAAGAAGCGTTAAAATGAAAAAAAAAATAATAATAATAATTGCATAATGTTTGGCTGGTTGAGTGAAAATGCGTATTATATATTTATTATGTATCGTCAAATGTTTAGCGATGTTGCAACTTTTTTTTATATGTGTCTAGTATTATTTCCCCTTGTTCTTGGGCATGATGTAAAATTGAAAGGTATAAGATTGGTACTTGTCTTCATGTGAACAATCGACATAGTAAACGTGCTTACGTTTTTATAACAACATAGTTGATTAATTTTCTTTTGTTGCACAGAATCTGACTTTTTGCAACAAAGCGAGCCAACCTTTGTAGAGACAACAACGACCGAAATGGATCCCTTAACACAGGAAAGGTATTCACTTCTTCGTTTCTTTAACTTTTCCTTTGCGATCGTTCTTTATTTTACGTTCATGCTCCAATCAAATTCTATTTTCAGAATAACAAGAACGGTGCAAGTAGTAACGACAACAACGACGGTACCGATGGCAGGTGGCATAGCTGTGACGGACGATTTGCGGGAATCAATGCAGAAAATAGTTGACCAATTTATGACAGAGGAGAGGAAAGGCCAGTGAAGAATTGAAAGATGAGAAGCGCGAAAAAGAATAAATGATAATAATAACAATAATAATAATAATAAAAGAAGAAACAGATTGTCGTCAAAGGGATGTAAAATTCCTCTAAAGGAATAATATTCTCTTTTGCGTTGACCTAACGAAGCATCTGTTCCGAACAAAACACCCCATTAAAATTCAATATCCAATAAAATAAAGCTCTTCATTCTCGCGGCGTTCCCCGAGAAATAAACAAGGCATATACTATGTATGTATTGTAAGACGTTATATCGTCGCGCCGCTTATGGCCTACGCTTCGAATTTGCTTGCCCTTCCGTTATATTTCGTTGCCTTATATTTTTTTGTGTTTGAACTGGTAATTATTATTAATAATATATGTATGTATGTATATGTCGTTGCTAGTCCGACTAGCTCTCTGCTAGTCTTCACTATGCCAACCCGTCCACGTACAACGCCTTCTCTCGTGTTGTTCAAAGCAAGATAAGGAAACGAATCGCCTTCAAATAAAAAGTTTTCAAGGCAAATCAAAGTATCGATCGAACAACAAAAATCATATTGAAATGAAAAAAACGAAACGATAATAAATACGTCTTATTCGTAGACGTCTATCTGAAACGAACGATATGCCATGGCGAAAGCGAATACTATATTTATAGTGTATAATGAAATCTCGAATATATGACGAAATTAAACGACAGATTTTACATTGCGGCTTTGCTAAATGGTCGCTGGGGAGTCTGCTTTAGCTTTAGAATGACTGTAATGTCTATCTGCGCAATACATCGCTTAATTAGAACAGTAAACTTTTATTCATATTTCCGACAGTGAATTTCGCAGATGATCTTGTTGTCACTTGTCTCAGAAACAAATTAAGTGCACAATAAATTGAAGGATCGAAGAGTAGTTTTTGATTCGATTGACAACGAGAAACGAATGTTTTTATTGATCAAGGCGCAATATAAATGTAACTTATTTAAAGAATATTTCCTAACAATTTTTAATTATATATATATATATAATAATTTCTTAGCGTAACTTATACAAATGTACTATTATACAGTTGTAATAATGACAAGATTATAACACGAATATTTTATTTATATAGCAAAAAAAAAAAGAGAAGAAATCATTGGTATAATGTTACATGCGTAAATTTTGAAATGAGAGTAATGTTGTTGGCAATCTGTCCATATGAATTGTATAAAATATAAAAAGAAAAGAAACGAGGCAGCACGATGATTATAAAAAATATATTGTTTAAATTTATTGATTTGAATTCGTCTCAATACATAAACAATGTTAGCTTTCAATGTACAACACAATTTAAAAAAAAAAAAGTACAGGAAGAAATCATATGTGTATTAAAAAGAAAGTTACGAATAAGATATTCGATTCATGTATGATACATTGAAAGATATATAATTATTACATATACGAAATTTATAACTTATTACTTGTAATGACTGTTAAACTACAATTAATAGACTTGCCTAGAGCCTATTTGACCTAAGGACCAAAGGCACAATCACGCGCGCATCAAAATGAATGAAACACTCCAATGTATTGTAACATTTAGTGTAATTTCACGAATGTTGTAATACTAATATTTAAACATTCTGGATAAATCAAACTACGGATTACACCGCGGAAGAATAACTATTTTCCATAATTTATGTGCAAAAACGCATTAACATCTGCTAAAAGAAAAGCGTCTCGTAAATAAAAAAATGGTGATTATAATATAGTTACCACAATTGGGGACGAAAATTCAGCATAACCCTTTGACGATATTCGATATTTGGTATTTATTCGCGCGCGGAAAAGTTATTAAATATATTTCAACCTTTAGTGAAGAGAAACTCTATCCAATTATACCAGCAGATTTTGCGCAACAGCGTATAATCAAAATGATGGTAAAAACTCCATAAATCGGTAAGTTATATTAGCGTTAGATCAAGAGCGACAAAGTTACGTCAAAGGGTTAATATCTTCTACTTTGTTATGCATTGTTACAGTAAGTTAAAGAGACCAATCTATAGTATATCATTATTTCTTGTAATATATCTTATATTACATGATATATAGGTCTAAGAAGTATTTAATTTTCAATCTCGCATTAGTAGTTTTCACAGATCCCATAATTTTGTACAGTCAACTTTTTCTGAGTAACATGACATGCACGCAATCAGCAACAGCCATTTTACTCTGTGCTATTTACATGTGTCTCTGCTATTTAATATATCGTGTTAAGTTATAATATTGTAATGGCATTGCACGGCATTATATCAACCAAGAAGAGAAGGTATGACGTATATAGCACTGTGTGGTTGAATTATCAATGACAGCATAATAAAAAATGTTCTAATGCAGTTATAATGTATTACAAAAGAAGAAAAAAGAAAATGAAAAAAGGCAGAATTCGTTTTGTCTTATCCTTTTATTCATAGATAAAGCACAAATTATGCTGTAACGTTTCTTGTCATGTTTTAATCTCATTAAAGTAATAACATTCATTCCATTATAGAAGTCTTATATTCTAATATTAAAAATAATACATTTTACGAAAATATTTAAAAAATTCACTTATAAATGCATGCAATTAATTAATTTTAACATTTGGTAAGTATATTAATAATGAAATAAGATCCATAGAAAAATATTATTGAAATTACTTTTGTTGATATATTGATAAACATTAGCGTATTTATATTTTCATGTTACCATTATAGACATCTACAACAAAGTCATAAATATTCCTAGTGTCTACGAAATCATAATATATAAAACAAATATTTTTTATTTTACACATCATACAGAATGTTTATATATAGTCGATGTATTTCAAACTAAATAAGCAGTATACATTTTACCTTCGCTCCTTGCTGTCGGTATGTTACAGATTTATTAAATCGCGAATATATATTTTACCGCGACGTATAAGATATTTTCTTGTATTATATAAATTATTTGTTTCTTAATCAATTTATATAAAGTTAATATAGGACGAATTATAAATGAATATACGTTGGAAAAATTTTGGTTGCCATGAAAATATCATGCTACGTTCGCTTAAAGTCCTTAAATCGAACAAAATTTTGCGTTTTACTATTTTAATATACAGAGAGTATTCAACGTTGACCGAATATAACTAGGAAGTAAGGAAACAGTTTATGAGCTAGTTTGGAGTTAAGACATTTTCTTTCTAATAAACAGTTTTTAATGATGCAGATCAATACATATAAAAATTTGTAGTGTTATACATATATGTATATGTATATGTATGTATATATAGATATATATATACGCACACACGCACACATATGTATACACACACACACAATATATTTATATATATACTATTTTTCTTTTGTTTAAAATGGTTATACATTCATATATCATCAAATTACTTACAATGATATACAAAAAAGAAGAGGTACATATGAGAATATTGCTTACTTAGATCTCTATTAAGTGCATGGTAATATAATGCACTTTAGCCAAATCTATAAAATTTATAAATTAAATCTAAATGATAGATGTGCTTTTATAATGACACAATTTGGATAAAAGATATCTTACAAAACTTGAAAAACAATACAATTGCAAAACAAGTACAATATTAATGGGAAACATGTTATTTTATTCATAGATACAAGAAAAATTGGCTACTTATTAGAAGCAAAATTTGCTGTTTTAGTGAAGTGTCCATAGTTGCATCTATTGAAATAAATAGATACTCCTATACCATCTGACACCATATATTTGCACCTGATTGTATTATAGATCATCAGATCTGTAAAAGTGAATGCATATATAATTATTTTTTATATTTTTCTTTTACAAATAGAAGCTTTAAACATTTTTGATTTCAAAACTTACGTTGTCTACATCATCTTCATCATCATCACTGATTTCATCACCAAACTCAATATCTTCATCAAATCCATCTTCAACGAAGGTAACAGTGTCATTGATGCGTACTGAAACAATAATATTTTCATATTATCAAATACTGAAACTTTAAAATAAATATAAATTAATATAATTATTTGATATATTTATATATGAACAATTGTTTATATATTATTATATAAAAAATTATACTTACCAGTTTCAGGAAATTCTCCATAAGTTTTCAAATTTCGAGCTTCATCGGATGTATATTTTAAAATAACATCTGCTTTCGCATCTTGATAATCTCGAAGACCAATTAAAATGATATCACCTTGATTAATCCAAACCTTCTTACGTAGTTTACCTCGAATGTGGCACAATCGCTTTACACCATCAAAGCACATTGCTTCTAGCCTGCCATTACCAAGCATCTTTGTTACTTGTGCATATTCTAAAAAAATTTCAATATTATTTTATATAATCAGCCTGCAAGTCAATTTAGATATATTTATATATTCAACAGTTTACCTTGACCATCTTCTTTAAAGACCAACTCTCTCTTTTCTGTTTCATTTTCATTTTTACCTCTCCTCCTATTTTTACCTCCCTTTCCTAGAAAAATAAAGATATTGTTACAAAAAGATATTAAATATGAATCGATAATTACAATTGAAACTTAGTGAAGAATGCACATTGTAATACATGATTGACACTGATAGGTTATAACAAACTGATCACATTGCACTATGAAAATTACACATGGTATACAAATTTCTATTTGGATGTAAACTTTTAAAGTAGAAGAAAAAGGGTTTACTGACCCTTATTTTTCGGCATGATGAGTTAAAGATGTATTATCGCAAATATAATCTCTCGATGATTCTACACAACGCGGGTGGAAGAAGTAGAAATACTCAGCTTACAGTTTTTCTTTTTTCTTTTTACATATAATATTCTCTGACTAGATGTCACTAGATTCACTTGGCTGGTGCATATCCTGTCGGCCGTGCCTGTAGGCCAAAGTCTACTTATCGGCCGATATAAAAGTAAATGGTATTACCAACTGTAGTAAAATTTAATAATCGTGAGTGAAAAACGAAAACTAATTTCAAAAAACCCGCAACTTAAAAACAAAAAATTATAAAATTGATGCGTAAGTAAACGCACTAGATTGCAGCTTGTATACGTGATACACCGAATTATGAACAAAACGTTTAAGCAAGATAACATGGAATGAGGTAAATGTAAAAAATTTAATTAAATGCGAAAAATACGATACAGCAGATAATTATGTTCTAAGTAAAATCTTTAAATGTTGCTTTCTTGTGGCGCTAAAATTTTCACTTAACCTCCCTGAAGTTCGCTACAGATTCAAATTGGACAAGTTGGAAATATTTGGAAACGCCCTTTATGTTAGTAATAAATTTGAATTATATCTGTTAATTAATAATTACTATTTGTGTATTATTTTTTTATTTAATAATATAATATATATATGTAAAAAGAAAACAAATTAACAAGGTAACTCATTATTTATAAATTTAATTTAATATCTGTATTATTTCTTCTTTGAGAAATGAATAAAATTCAATTGGATATTCAATTGGATAAAATTATAAAATTAAAATTGTCCAACAAAAACGATAACTTTTAGTTAATAATTAAATAATATAGTTTTCTTTCATTATATACACAACCTTAAATACTTTGGAATATTTACCTTTGACTTTTTTGTACTGTTGTTATTTTATATACTTCGATGTTGTGTGTGTACACGCGCGCATGGTATCGTATAAGCGATTTACTGACGAATAGAACGTGTTGGACGATTGGATGTGAATATCAAGTTCGATTTCAGTGACTATAACGGTTGTTTCAAGAAAAAACTGCAAATTTTATTTAGAATATGTACGTCATTTTAATTTTTATATAAACTATTTGTTTCACTTCAAAGGTTTAGACTATGTCCTAAACAAAATAGAAACGTGTTTATACATATATGTATACATACCATATATAAACATATTTTTTTTTTAATGTATATTTAATACATTCAATGATAAATTAAAATCATAAATTAAAAAGAAAAAAAATTATTTAAAAATAATTACCAAGATATAATTGGTATTTAATACATAACCATATATTAAAATAACATATTGCTGGATTAACCAATTTATAAATATCTTTTTATTGTGCTAGGTTATTCATATGAATCAAATTTTTATAAATTTCGATTTTTAATTAACGTTTTCTTATTACAGAGATTTAATTATATAGAATGCCAAAATCAAAGGAATATGTTTCAAGTGATAGTGATAGCGATAGTGAACAGGTAATTTGTGTTATATTTTTTTTTGATTATTTTTTATTATATGCAAAATATATAAAAGGATTTTACATTTAAGTTCTTATTAAAACATTTTATAACAGTTTCTGTTTTATATGATGAAAAAAAATAATTCTATTTTTAATTATTTTCTACAAAAATATTCTATTTCTATTAAACATATATGTTTACATATTTTGCAATTATGATTTAAATATTAAATCTTTTAAATATTAAATTTTTTAAATAAATTTTTAAATATTGCACTGTTATAATTGAAAGGAAGAGCAAGTCAAGAAGAAACAAAAAACAGAAAAGGGAGAAAAAGCTGTCGCAAGTAAAAAGCCAAAAAAAGAAGCAAAAGAAGTAAAAGAATCAAAAGATGAAGACGACACTGTATGGGATTTAGGTAACAATCGTCAAGTAAATGTTAGGGATTTTAAAGGAAAACTTTTTGTGGATATAAGAGAAATGTATTATGATAAAGCAGGAGATCTAAAACCAGGCAAAAAAGGTATAAATATAAAGTATATTAATTTTATGAATATTTTGATAGGAAGAATAATTGTACTTTATAGTTAATAATAATTAATTAATCACTATTTATTTTAAATACAGGTATATGTTTAAATATGACACAATGGCGTAAGTTTATGTCAATTGTGGAAGAGGTTGATAGAGTTGCGAAATCAAAATGTTGATAAATTATTTTTTCATTGTTGATTAAAGTCATCTTACCTGGTTATAAGATGTACATTTTGTGTTTTCTTATCACATTAAAATATTCTTTGATATTAAATATATTTGTTCCCATAGGAACCTTAGGTTTTTTTTACAAAATAAATAATGGACAATTGTTTTTTTTTTTTTTTTTTTTTTTTTTTTTTTTTTTTATATATAATTGTCATTTCAAACATTATTATTAATATTATTTAAAATACTATTATTAATATTTCATGTATCACACACAAGAATAAATATTAATAGATTAATTAAATTATTTTTAATTTAAGAAATTAAATTTTTCTATTTTATATTTCCCTTGTAATTATTTTAAATTATTTAATTGAAACAATGATATTTAATATTAAAAAAAGTTTTGAAAACTTTTATAATATTGTTCGTTAGCGTTTAATTTTTAAATAAGTTTTAGTTCTATTTTTTCTCTATACGATGTGCTCGCAAAAAATGCGCGGCAACCAAGTATATTTTATATACAGTTGATTTACATACAATGGTTAAGAAATCATCCAACTCATGTAATAAATTATTAAAAATAAACTAACAATTATATTCTTCTATGTGGGGAACTTATAATTACTATCGAATGCGTGCCTAAATGGTAAATCGGATAATGTTCGTCGGTTTTTTTTTATCAAAGAAGGAAAATAAAACACCTATCGCAGATCACGTGGGATAGTTACATGCTTCTACATCACTTTATATATGTGCGCAGATATGGTTAGAATTTCACATCTTTCGTTAAGTGACAAACTTATCTTTTGACATTATTATATTTTTTGTAGATACTTTTTTAAGTTGATTTTCTATGTAAAAATAGAATTATTCTACATATAGAATTTATATAGTGTTAGAAATATTATTTATTATGCAGTGTCAAGTCAGTAAAAATAATGTTATTAGACATGTAATATTGTAAATAGGTTATGTTTATATTTTCTATCTCGAGTGACAGTCCTTATGGACATTAAAAAATCTATTGCTTGTGAGACAATTTATACATTGTCGCTTTATTATGTGAATTAATTACAATTACATTTCGAGATGTTACTGTAATATTTATTATATACATACGAAATTGCTAAACATTTTATAACCTATTTATATGGTGTAAAATGATATAGTATGATCTATGCATATAATTTTGATAATTTGGTGAATTCTAAATATGGAGTCGTTTACATCATTTATGGACATTTTTATAAGGTGTACACAAGAAAATAATACTGATGATCTTGTAGATTTCTTAAAGGATAGTCGTAAATACTTTCAAAGTTTAACAACAGATGAGAGCAGTAAGTGTTCAGAAATATATAGCAATATTAACATATTTAAAATTTATTTAAATCAAAAATTTTTTTCCATAGAACAAGCATTATTGAATCTTTTTAATAGTGAAAGAGGATTACTCTCTTTCCTCCAAAATGAGCTTGAAAGGCCAGTATCAAGAAGAAATTTTGATAAAGTGGTTAAAGAAGTTTTTTTAATAATTGAATTTATTATAGAAAATTTTCATATGATATTTCATCAATATATTTTACAAGTTAAAGTAAGAATACGGTTTTATATATGTAAAATAATTAATAATTTATATATTGTAAGTTCATAACTTAAAGTAAAGTTTTTGTGAATTATTTGTTTTATCTAGGCTATTTGTCAATTGGCTCTTATTATGCATTGTTCTGTATATATTAAAAGGGCTGCTTGCAGTACTTTGAAAAAATTAATAGAAACATTTGAAGAAAATAAATTAAATTTAGATGAAACAATTGGAGAGTTTATGTCTAAATTCTATAAACTTAATATCAATGGTATGCTATTTAAAACATGTTGAAAACAATATGGTTATTTAACATAAGGTAAATATAAAAATTATTTGAGAGTGTATATTTTTATTATAGAAAGAAGTTTCATCTTCTCTGTTTTTGGTACAATTGCACAGTATCATCCACAAGTTTCAAAATTGCAAAGATATAAAAATGATATTTTTATATTATTGTTTAATGATTTTAAAAGCCAGGTATAATGCATTATTACTTGAATATTCTATGTGTGTATAATATTAATAATATATTTTTATATTTATAGTATAATCCTGCATTAAAAAATCAACCTAATGAGATTCAAATTTATTTAGAAGTACTTACTAATATCTTAAATAATCTTTGTGCACCTGAAGAAATAGATTCAGAATATTATGCAGAATTATATAAATGGATCAAATATCTTAGCATGCCAAATGAAAATCCAGCAAAAAAGCATATCATGAGAGCAGCAATTATTTTTTTATCAAAACATATGAATTTATTTTCTACATTTATATACAATGATTATGAATATTGGCATAAATTGTTTACTAATTTAACAAAAGAGAAAAGTGCAAATGGGCAGTGTGGACAACAAGCATTGAAAGCTTATTACAATAATCTTGAAATTATGTTAAGATCTGGTGATGAAGAAAAAAATAAAACAGTGTTTTTGGTAATAAATTTTTATATATAATATGTTTCATTTTTAATATTTAATAATATATATTTAAATAACATTTGTATGTTTATATATACATATCTATGTGTGTGTGTGTATGGGTATGTAAATTTTCAGTATTTTAAAAATCTTCTTAAAGAACAACTAATGGATCCTGTATTAGATCCAAATTCATTGAGACTTGTAGTACATGGATTTAGTAAATTGGCTGCTCCTTGTAAAAAATATTTTAGTAATGATGTTAAAGATATGTATTTACTTATTGCTCGCTGTACAGTTCCTTTGTGTTTGAGGTATTTAGTTTTTATTATATTCTAACAACAAATATATTTATAAATATAGATATATATTATAACTATGTATATAATTTTAAAAATCGGAGATATTTCTTTTTTGTACTACAGAGAGGATGTGGAAAATACACAGTTTGAAAATATCAGTGATTACCAAGAAGCATTATCAGAAATACTTCTTCATGTATCAGATGTGTCCATTGGACAAATAAAACTTCTGATAAAGATTAGTATTTTCTCTATTAAAAGATATCCTGATTTCTCTGGGATACGTAAAACTTATGCAATTTCGTCTTTAATAAAAACTATAATTAATATTGCTTCTATAAATAAGATATTATTAGATGAATTTCTTTATAATATAAGTAAGTATATGTATGTATATGTTTTTAATTTAATTAATATAAAAATCTTAGATTTTATTATATTCTAATTTTATATAGTTCTTGATGGAATTGTGTGGACATGCTCACACACATTACAGATTGATGCTGAATTGCAACGTGAGCTTCATAATCTTTCAGAATGTCCAATTTGTTACAAGAATTATTTACCTCTGTGGTCTGAATTGCTGAAACCAGATAGATACAAATATGGAAAAATATTAATAGCACAACAAGTGTTTGATAAATTAATAAACATCTATATTATGTTAATAACTAAAATAAATTTAAATACTAAGATAAAGGAAGACTGTATTCTTTCTGATGCAGCTTTGTCTCAAACTGCAGAAAATGAAACAGATTTCAGGATATTTCTTAATATGGTGGATCTTATGATTGATATAATTGACCAGATAGAACCATTTCTGTTGAAAAATACAATACATAAATTTTTATACGAAATTATTAGAATGTCTTATAGATATCCTTTGATATCAGGATTTTACAAATTAGTTCATGCAATCATAAAGAATTCTGAAGTATTTTCTACTGTGGATAATGAAGATAATAATGATATAGAAATACGAGAATTAGTGCATAAATACTTGATAAATACTTTAGATCAGATAATTTCTTTTTCCAATGAGTTATTCACTGCTTGTCTTTACCTAATTATGTGTATGCCAATTACTTACGTTCCAAACGTATTGAATCGTACGATTCCTACATTTAAAATTGCTATTATGATGAGCTTGAATGATTTTGACCTTGCTTCTGTTATACTAGATACTTTAGAAAAATGGATATCTCATTTAAATCGAGAAGATACAAAGGATTTCTTATTAGAGATAATACCAAATTTAGAATTATTTTTACAAAGCAATGAAAGCTCTACTGAATTATTACAGGATATTATAAAGTCTGAAAGAAAAGTTGTAAAGCATATAACTCTAATTGATAATAACAACACATTAGAAAGTCTTCAAAGAAGAATCCTTTTATTCCTTGGCTCATTGGATTCTGATGTTTTATTAGATGTTGTATATAAAAGAGCTTTAAACACAGGATCAACTTGGGATAAGAAAGATTTACTGAAATGTATATTGTCTTTTCCAGACTTGAGGATAGAGTTTCATTTTGATAAAATTTTTCCCAGATTGATAACATTAGCTCAAAGTTCTGGAGATAGACGTACGAAAGTAATTGCAAGTGAATTACTTCATAAAATGGTTTCATTTATTCTTGGTAAAACAAAACAACATTTAACAGAAGATATAGATCGTTTTGCTACTTTATATGAAGCATTATATCCAGCATTACTTGATCTTAGTTGTGATTCAGATGAAGTTGTATGGAAACTTTTTCAACCTCTAATGATACAATTGTCACATTGGTTGAGTTCACAATTTATGTCCAACTCACTTGTAACCGATTTGTTTATAAGTTCACTGTTTGATGGTCTATGTAATAATGGAAAGTCATCTGTTAGAGAATTTTCTGGCTTATGCTTAGCCGAATTTACAAATTGGTCTTTGAGACAATTATCAAGGACGAACGAACTCAATATTCATGTCCATAGTATCATTAAAAAAATGACTAATTTTGCAATACACCCTTCTAAGTGCAAACGCATTGCAGCAGCTACAGCTTTTAATCATCTTTATAGACTTATGCGTGAACATGAAGAAATAATTACAATATATTGGTTAGAGCTATTATATTGCTTTATTAAAAGTTTAGAGGAATGTAATGATGTTTCAATCCATAATGCTCTTAACCACATCAATAAAGTCATAAGAATTAAAGCAGATTTATTGACTGAAGATAATCCACAATGTAGAAAACCATCTGTATTTACAGGAAGAACATTAACTGATGCTGTTAATTGGTTATTTAGCCAATGTGGATCTTTGGATCCAAATTGCAGACAAAAGAGTATGGAATTGTTTGTCCAGATTTCTGAATGTCTTTTTATTTATGATTCACCAACAGAATTTATTGAATCTTATATTGAGAAAAATGGAATACAAGCAATTAATTGTATAATACTTAAAGATTTAAAACCAAAAGAAGATGTTTCCTTTCAAAATATGTTATTGCTTTTGAAGAGTTTGGATTGTTATATGTGGTTGATAAACAAAAAGTTAATCAACATGGATTATTTATTCACTGATATAAATCCTGAGAAAGATATTATTTTCGATTATATAAAAAATTTTATACACTTACTATTGAAAGTTAAGATACAAACAGAAGATAAAATAGTAATTTCTAAAGAAGCTGAACAATTACAAATATTACAATGTAAAATTATAATGACAATATTTGATTTTATTAAAATTCTTCTCAACTTAAATAGTAATATTATACCTGATTTTTTTTTCAATGAAGAACTATTTGAATTGATAGCTAAATGTATAATATGTCCACAAGTATTAGGATTTGACATGAGAAATGTTACAATAAATGAACAATTACCATTATTATTGGAACAATTACTGCAAGTACTTGTACAAAAAATGAATGAATCATTACAGTATTCTTTTAAAAGAAAAATAGAAAGTTATGTAATGAAACATTGTACTAGTTTTTTGGCTTTACATGGAAATAATGATACAATATCTACAAAAATCAAGGAATATGTAAAAGGTCTTATTATATTAGAAAATTGTAATATTCTTTCTCAATTGTGTGAGGTCAGCATTGATATAAACATTATTTTATAATTCTTAAAGTCATAACATGTATTTATCACATATTGTTTATTACAGGATCAAAAAACTTTCGAAAATTTAGAACATAATGTCGAATATATTTTTAACTCTTTGTTAAAGGAAGAAGATGGAATTTTGATTTGTGTCAGCTTCCATTCACAAATAATAGAATATTTACAGAGTGTGATGGAATTATTTCTTACAAATTGTAAGGTAAATAATTTCTTTATAATATGAATACATAATTATCTTAGAGATATATAAGTATCTTAGAAATAATGTTATCACAATATTTAAAAAAAATATCGTTTATTCTTTTGTCCTAATTTAAAAATTTATTTCAGCCATCAATGACAAAAAAATTAATATATTTAATTGGAAACAATGATATATTGCTTGGACTAGATTCTATAGAGATAACACATGGGGAATATTTTTTGAGTACATTTAAAGATATCATTTTTGGATATATTTTAAAAGATATAGAAGAAACTATGACAATTCTTGAAGATCTATTACAAACGAACGCATCTTTTGCATTAATTATGTTAGAAGAATTAATGTTATTTACACAGCATCACAAAAATAAATTTAAAGATTATATAGAATCTTTAGTAACTACAGTCATAAAAAAATTTATTATTTTAAATAGAGCTGTGAATAATATTGAAAGCAGAAAGGAGAAACTAATTAACATATATGGAATTTCTGTACATTTAATGCATCATCCTATAAACGTTGTGAATATGTCAGAATATTTTTATCAATGGATTCTAAAAGAATTTGCAACAGAAAAAATAGATATTGAATACAAGACTAAACTTCTAGAAAATTTTCTTGTGTGTTTAACAGATATGTCATCCACATACAAACCTGAATTAGTTACAATTCTGCACACATTAAGAAAAGATAGACTTTCGATATCGCAAAATATATTTTCTAAGCATAGTATGGATGCAATGAAGATTAAAAATTGTTTCTACATGCTCTTAAATCTATTACCTATTACAAAATCGTTAATAGTCTTTGAAACTATAATTTTTTTTGCTGCAGGTGGTGGTGAATATTTGTTCACTGAAAAATTACAAGAATGTATGAAAAAATATTTTAATACTATTCCTAGTAATTGTGCTTTAAAATCATTAGAAATGAGTTATAAATATTTTATGGATCTTAACAGTTTTGGGAATGATAGCTCTAGTAGATTTGACGTTTTGCAAAAGTTTCTTTTACCAATATTTCAGTTTTGCAACATAACTGAAATTGAGCAATTTTATGAAAACAATATTAAAGATATTTATACAATTATTACCAAAGATCTTATAGGTGATAATATAGATAAACAACAACTTATTATATCTACAATTGGATGTTATGAACTTGTTGCTATTATGTTTGCAAAAATAGATATACTAAAAATAACTAGTATTGATAGCACAATTACAAGAAATGCTATTAATGACGTGAATACTGGTAAAGAACTTTTATCAGGATTATACGCAAGCACTTTTCGCGTGCGATCATTGAGGACAGATAATCCAGAACATAAGGAAATTATGAGATTATTACAATGTTCTGCATATAACTGTTCCATAACAATTGTAAGTTTAAAAGATGAAGAACAAGCATATGTGAGTGTATTTGGTGAAAATAGAAGTAAAAATATGCTTATATGGGAAAATATTATTGATTTGGATAAAAAATACAACATTCAACAAACTATTGAATATTATTCTAAAAATCGAAAAAAGCTAATTAATATAAAAAAATCCGAGAACCAACAATATAATATAAAAGAAAGGAATTATTCATACATTTATAGCTACAATATAGCTGAATCAACACTCAATGAAGATTTGAATGCTTATGATTTAAATGAAACTCATATTATCCGTAAATCTAATAATAGTAACAAAGAAGAAAGTATGAGCTTATTGTTTGAGTCTGATGATTTGAATGATCATGAATGTATGCCATCTATTTGTGGAGTGTTAATACATATGATATCTAAAGAAATTTACAATATTTCTGACAAAGATAATCTCTCATTGCCTAAATCATTAAAATGTTTCCACGATTCTATGTTAATTCAACGCAATAATAATATTAAATTGTTTATGTTGAAAGTTATATTGAATACCTCACAGCTGTTTGAACATTATGCAAAATTTTTTATTCTTCCAGTCATGGCTACTATTAATTCATATTTAAGCACAAACAAGTTGAATTACATTATTACTGATGCTGTATTGACATTAATAGATTGGCATAAAGTTGCCATACCTAATGAAACTAATGAGAAAGTATGGGCCCAAAAACTATTTGAAAAACTTGTTCAAAAAGTATTAATGTCTGATGATGAAAACACATCAAGAGCAATTTATAAACATAATGTTAATATTATTAGAATGATGGTTCAAGTTTGGCAGCCATGTTTACAAGTTCCAAGAAATTTAAATGAAATAATGACAAATGCACCTAAAACAGCAATTCATCTGATATTAATGTGTTTAGCTAACAATATGCATGCAGAAATTATTTGTAGAGATGATATTCTAGAATTTCTACAAAAAGTTGTTGAAAATTGGCGAAAAGATGAAGAAATGGTTTTACAAAGTTGTGAAGCTCTTGGGATAATATTTAAATTTTTTAAACATGATATAAGTTATTCCACTAAATTACATGACATTGGTGAAAAATTACAAAGTTTTTTTAGACAGATGCAAATGAAATTTGAAAACAGACAAATTAGATGTATTCAGGCTCTGTGTAAGAATTATCCAGATATAGCCATAGAGTATATTGAATTTATTACATTAAGTATGTCCAGAGTTGATTCTATGGGAAAAGCTATTTGTCTAGAATTATTTTTGTTAATAATTCCACAACTTTCTAAAGAACAAATCATAAAGGAACTTAATTACATAAAATTCCATGATATATTAAAAAACCGAATTGCACTTTGTGAAAAAATAGCACTTCAAATTATACATGCATTAGTTATTATATTAGAACCAGTGGATCTTTTGCCACTTGCTAAATTGGTTTCTCCATATGCAAAGCATGATTTTTCGGAATATAGGGAGATAGCTTACAAAATCTTCATGAATATATATAATAGATATATAAAAATGACTCCATATAATGATAAGATAGAAGAGTTGATGTATCTAAGTAAAAAAACTCTACTTGGAGGTTTATTGGATCCAGCTATAGAATTGCAAACTAAGATATTAAATTTCTGGACAGAAGATAACAATTTATCAAATAACACAACAGATAGATTGTTAGAAATTTTAAACATATATTCACCCAATACAGAAGATGCTTTTCTACCATTTATATCACTTACAATGTTGCATCTCCTAACAAAGACAGTTGAATATAAAAGTAAAATGTTTGATCCTTTAACTAATTGTGTTTATAAAGATTATGAAATTGTTCCTTCATGGAAAATAAAAAATTTAGGGTCTGTTGCACCATTATTTGCTCCTTCATTGGCAAGTCAAATGAATCAAGTATTTACTCAAACAATATCTTCAACAGATAATTTTGATTATTTTTATACATCATCTCCAAATAGTAACATCAATGTAAAATTTCGTGCAACAGAAGATCCAAAATTTGAACCAACATACCTGGATGAAGATCATGCCAACCAAATGTTTTTAAATGACATGGAATACAATACGAATTTACAAACATCCAAGATTTTACAACCTGCTGATAATAAACGATCACGAAGATTTTTAGCCAATTCATCTGCTGTTGCAAATATCATAAAACAAAAAGAAATGACAAAAAATGTACAACATGCTGAAATGATAAAGAAAGAAGCAATAAGACAAAGGAACAATGTAAAGTTATGCAGGTAAATATTTCTATATACATATACTAGAAATATTAAGAGTATATCATTACAATCTTGTTATAGGAAGTATAGATTTGGCGATTTTCCTGATATTGAAATTACTCTTTCTGATTTAACTGAATCACTGCAAAATTTAATCAAAAAGGATCAACTGATATGTAAAGATATAACAGTTACTATGTTTAGCTCTCTTATAGAAGCTATTAAAATTCAACAGAATACAAATGTCATTAATGATGTTATTTCAATCTTAAAGCAAATATTATGTAACTGTCAAGGAAGCTCTCCTCTCATGGCTGCAATGTTAGAAATAATGTTTACATGTCATGTAATTGATTGTTCTCCTGACATTACAGCAAAGATTTCTAAGGCAAATAATTTTAATTCCATTGCTACACTTCTTTTGGAAGAAAATTTAATATATTATTCAGATGAAACACCACCTCCTCCAAAAAGAATACATTTGATTGAGAATGAAATTGATGAGCAGACTAATAAATGGATACAATTAGCTAAACTTTATGAATCTATGAATGAAACTGACATTGTCTTAAGCATTTTCCGAGATAAAATTAATAATAAACATTTACAGGTATTAAATTATGTAATATAACAGCAACTGTTTTATTTTTCAACATATTTCTTTTTTATGTTTGAAATTTTATTATTATTATTATTATTGTTATTTACGCAAAAGCAATATTTTATTTTAGGACTCATCTTTTGCACAAGTTACATCTGATTGGATAAGAGCAAAATCTGCATATGAAACTGTCTATACAGTAGAAACAGGATTAATTAAAGAACATTGTCTCCAAGGTTTATTTGAATGCTTGAGTCATTTGTCAGATTGGGATGAAATTAATAAATATATAAATGATAAATTAGATCAAAATCTTGAAAATATATGGAATGACACATGGAAAAATTGGTTGTTTCCATGGATGTTTCAGGTGTATGTACACAAATCATTACTTTTAGATGAAAATCTAGAACTCAATGAATTTAAGGAAGTGTTAAATCGTTGGTTTGAAGACGAACAGAAATTAAGTTATATCAAACGTAATTTTGGAGAAGAATTAGCTTTATTTTTTATAAATGAGGAACAAGTTGTTGCTCATGATTTTCTAAATGTTGCACTTGATGAACTAAGAGAAGAATGGGTACACCTACATCCACTGTCAGTTCAACTTAAAAAAAAGAAGTTGGAAAAACTGCATGGAATTAGTGATATTGACCTATTTTTAAAGTATTTGAAAGTCTCAGAAACTACTCAAGGTGTACAAGATTTACTAAGATTTTGGTCTAAGAATATTCCTTCAATGCAAGATGATCTTCTCTTATGGGATAAACTGATTTTATATAGGACAAACTTTGCACCTCTGTACATAAAACATATAAAAAGTAGAATGGAAACTGATACACAAAGTGATGAAGAATATAAATATATTAATGAATTACAGAATATTTCTTATCAATTATCACTTGATATGATTAATATGTCTATAAGTCACAGAAATAAGTCTATAGCAAGTAAACATTTTTACTGTCTGAAACAAATTGATAATTGTTTACCACAAAGTAAGCATAAATATATATTAACTGCAGCTAGACTTAAATATCTAAAAGGAGAAGAAGAATCAGTTATTGATAAAAAATTATCTTATTATGTTTTTTCTTGGAAATATTCACATAAAATATTATACCAGAATAATTTAGATATTTTGCTACATATTGCTACTAGACAACATATAAGTATGTTAGCTACGAAATTTGTACAATTAAGTTATGAAAATGAACAATTTGCCGATATATTATTTAAAAATGACATAATTTTAAAAGAACTATGTGTTGAATACAACAGTATTGAGAATATAAGAAATCTGTTGGAATCTTATAGCTTCAATAAAATGAAAGAATGTTGTAGCATTGGAAATACAAAAGATTGTTACTTTATTTTGTCAAAATATTGTTATGATCAACTTTGTAAATTTTCTAATAATATTAATTTTTTTAAAGAATTTGTTAATTCTACATTGAAAGCAATGAGTTATGGTTCAGTAGATGCAGCACATTATTTTCCTTGTTTATTGAAATATCAGTATTTGAATAATGATGAAGTTAAAGAGATTTTTATAAACAACACTAGTGAAATTCAGTCATGGCTATTTTTGAGATGGCAAGCACAATTATTTTCTCATCTTGGGACATCAATAGCAGATTTGATCATACCGATTATTGAAAGAATTATTCAAGATTATCCAAATGCTCTTATATATACTCTTCGTTTAACAATACAAACAAATCCGATTGTTATGAATGATTCGCGAATGTATAAAATCAGACAATTTTTGTACGATAATCGAGAATTAGAACAATTTCTTGAGGCAATGCAATATGTAGTTCAACCAGAAGCATATTTACAATATTATCTTCATGAATGTATGAAAAATTTGTCCAAGGGCACAGCTACTGCAATTGATATATTATTGAAAAAGATTTATCCATCTTCAAGAAAAAACAAAAATGAACCAAGACCAGGAAATATTTATGGTATCTTTAAAAATAGTAAATTTAATTTAACACGACTAGAAAAAATGAAAGACGAAAAAGAAATTCGTCAATATTTGAAAACTTTAAATGAAGTTCTGAAACAATCATTTAAAGAAAGAAAAATCAGTATTTTATTAAAAGATTATAGTCCATGGTTATGCGAGTTTAATGAAAGTCATTTAGAAGTACCAGGGCAATATACAGGCAATAGAAAACCCATGCCTCAATATCATATTAAGATTATGAAAATAGAACCAATTGTAAAAATTATGGAATCATTACGTAAACCAGTTCGGATTACTATAGTAGGAGATGATGCAAAGGATTATATGTTCTTAAACAAATTTGGAGAAGATTTAAGACTTGATCAAAGATTACAACAAACTTTTTCAATCATAAATAAAACTTTGAATAATGACATAGCTTGTAAACAACGTCATTTATTTATTGATACTTATCAAGTATGTAGATTTATAATGTAATTTTATAGGTACTTCGTATGTTTCTTAAATTAAAAAAAAAAAAAAAATGATAATTTAGCACAATTTATTGCACATTAATTTAATTACAGGTAATTCCACTGTCAACATCATTAGGCCTTATACAGTGGATTAAAGATACTAGGCCACTACATGATTTAATTTATTTTACTATTCCTAAAAATAAATATTCTTATTATGAAACCATTGAAGCAGAGTACACTGCATGGATTAAAAAGGCTGGGCCTTCTGGAAAGTTAGCAGTACAATATAAAGAAGCAACTTTAAAATATGATGCTAATGCAGTTACTACAAGAATGAATAAACTGATCGCTAAAACAGAATGGGATCTATTGCGTAAAACATGCGTAATATTATGTCCATCGCCGGAAAGTTTTATAACATTCAGACGAAATTTTATTACTAGCTATGCCACAATGTGTGCAGTACATTGGATTTTGGGTATTGGAGATCGTCATTTATCAAATATTTTAATTTCGATTGGATCAGGGAAATGTTTAGGTGTCGATTTTGATCAAGCTTTTGATGCTGGGATTGATTCAATGATACCTCAACTTATGCCATTTCGCTTGACACCTCAAATTCTTGGACTTTTAAAACCATTTACTGAAAAAGACCTCTTTGGAGCAACAATGATTCATGTTTTAAAAGCTTTGCAATGTGATAAGAGTACTATTCTTGCATGTTTAGATGTTTTTATACATGAACCTTTAAATTGGACAGAAAGTATTAATAAAGCTTTGGAAAGAGTTGAAGAAGTGAATACAGGTAAATAGAAGTATATAATTAAGTAAATATAGAAAGATTACATTTGTATATTAATTTTTACATACATATATATATTTATAATTGCAAGTTATACATTTGTACATTAATTAATTTGTGTAAACTATAGATGTGAAGTGGTTACCACAGAAAAGAATAAATATTGTGGAAAAAAAATTGAATGGCAATAAGCCATCAATAATAACTTTGGAACAATTGAAAGATCTATATAGTGATCAATATTTTAACAGATACTATGTAATAGTTAATGGCAATGATGGCATTAAACGTATTCGTTTAAATATGAAAGATGATAAGTTAACAGCAGAAGAACAAGTAACATTTATTTTTCATTATTAATAATTATTTCAACAATATTGTGTATATTCATGAATGTATTTTCACAGGTTGAATGTTTATTAGATCAAGCGACAGATTTAAATATTTTGGGCCGTACCTTTGTTGGTTGGAAACCATGGTTATAAACCGATCTAAATATTCGAAATAAATTTAATAAAATTTAATATATTAATAGAATAAGAAGCTTTATATATTACTATTTATTAATTTTTTAAATATATTATCTTTCATTAAATAAAATTCATTACTATTTTACATAGTATTATGTCATCTAACCTCAAAAAATTTTACGCGAGTGTAAAAGTGTGCATTTAAAAAATATTAATATTTCCAGAAGAATGATAAGTTTTCGCTATTGTGTAACGCATATTACAAACTTACATAATAGTATTTGTATATTTCGTAAAATCAATAATAAAACCATTTATATAAGTTCATATTCCTCTCTTAAAAATTCATTAGTTAATATCAATAACCATTTCAAGACACAATTGATTCATTCTCCTGATATTGTTAATAATGGAATATCAAAAGGACGTTCTAATCAAACTAATCATATATTAACAATTAGTAGAACTAAACAAAATAGTATATATCAAAAACAATGTAAATTTATTTCCACGCATACGTCTGTATGTAACGTCATAAATAAACAATCATCATATTTTGGAACAAATCCACTTTTTGTCAAAAGTGATTTTACTACACGAAATTGTTCTAATGTAAGACAAATATCAAGTTTTTTCGAACGAGCGACTGATAGTTTGTATACGAATTATGTTAATTTAATATATGTTATATCTGGAAGTACACCTGTGGAATTTACTCAAGATTCTTTAGTATGGTTACATACTTACACAGGTTTACCATGGTGGGCAACTATAGTATTGGCAACTAGTTTACTACGATTAACCATTAGTTTACCATTATCAGTATATCAGGTATTTAATTATATACATTTTGTGTTATACACTTTTTTAAAAAGTGTTCGAACTAAGTGTTTAAGTTACATTGTCATTTAAAGTTACATTGTTATTTATAATTAAATAAAGTTATATCAAAGTACTGCTGATATAACATGATATTAATACAATCATACTAATATATTTATATCATTATTTTTAGCAAAATATAAATGCTAAGCTAGAAAATTTAAAACATGAGATGGTAGGTATTACTACAAATTTGAGAAGGAAATCTAAAGAGGACATGTTTAGATATGAATGGTCAGAAGAGTATACAAGGCGTATGTATAATCGTTCGGTATGTAATTTTATTGTTAATATGTTTTATTATTGCATAAATGTACAATTCTTTATATTTAGTAAGATGATATAACTATTTATTGTAGGTAAGAAAAGCATGGAAGGACTTGATTGTTAGAGATAATTGTCATCCAATGAAAAACATATTTCTCTTATATATAGAAGTTCCAATATTGATACTATTAACGTTTTCACTCAGAAACTTGTGTTATATGTTTCCCGAACCTAATATTTGTAAGAGAGAATAATATTTTTTATAATTAACATTATTGAGTATATCTATTAAACTCTTATTTATTGAAATAGATGCTTATGAGATTTATAATGAACTCACAACGGGTGGTTTTGGTTGGATATTAAATCTGGCAGAAATAGATCATTTTTTTATATTACCTATATTGATTGGTCTAACAAATTTAGTTAATATAGAGGTAAGATATTGATATACTATTAATAATTTTATTTATTAATATATTTATTTAAAATCTCAATTTCATTACAATTGTTGCTTATAGATTGCAGTCATGATGAGATTAAGGGAACCTACACGACTGCAAAAAGGTTTCTTTATTTTTTTTAGATTAGTAGCACTTGCAATAATACCTCTAGCACCATATATACCTTCTGTAAGTTATAAAAAAAAATGATTTTATTAGAATCATATTTTTTAATTAATTGGTAATTCATTCATATTTAAAAATACTAATTTATTTCAGTCTCTGAGCTTATATTGGATGACAAGCAGTGTTTTTAGTCTGTGTCAAAAACTTTTGTTGATATCACCAAAATTTCGCAGATTAACAAGAATTCCAGAAACTGAATCAGAATTATCACATCCATATAGTTATTTATATGAGAAGATAAAGAGTAGAATAAATTTTGAAGCACAATTGATGAGAAAGTTAAAATGATTGATACATAAAATAGATATACAGAAAGTTGTGAAAATAGTATTAATATATATTAATTTAACACAAATATTGAATAAAAAATATACATGAAATGATTTCTACTCATATACTGTTACTTTATCATTCGTACGATCTTTCTAATTTATATTATATTCAAGGCAAGTATATTCATTATTTTAAAAATATAAGTATTTACTACACCTTTGATCTTAAGTGCGACCTATAAAGTCGATCGTAAAGTTTATTCATAACGTAAGCCAATCGCAATTAAAACAGGATCGATAACGCGGAAAAAAAAGAAATAATTTACATGATAGTGAATTCTAATAATGATAAATTATTTTCCTTATTTTCCGTGTCTCTATATAAAGACCATTCCTTGATCAGAGAAGGCTTAATCACGATTGTGAGTCAAAGGACGAATCAAGATGAAGTTTAACGCTGCTTTATTGTTAGCGCTCCTTTGTATGAGTTTATATCTATTTGAGTATTCAATGGTAAGTGATTTTTCTAAAGTCCTTTTATTTTTTATGCATTTAATGAAGAAATCAATTATTAAAATGTACGAAAAAATATATATTTTTTAAAATAATATATCGAACGATGATATTTAAATTTTGTTTGAATAAAAAAAAATAAATTATGTTTTTTTAGGCTCAAGTTATGCCGTATCCTGGTGATTGTACTAAATATCAACAATGCGATGCCAGTGGTTGTTTTGTATTGAGTTGCGGTGCTGGCACCGAATTTAATCCTGCGATTGGAACATGCGATTATCCTTTGCAAAATCGGGAAGGTTGTAATAATCGAGGATAATGATTTTTTTTTTTTTTTTTAAAGAAACGCACGTTGCATATGTAAATATGTTATTAAAAAGAAGCAAATAAATTATTCGAAAGATAAAATAAATGAGAGCGTACTATTATAGAATAAAAGGTTTTTCCGTATATTATTGATACGGCATCTTTATAATTAATTTTGAAATTGATTCATTGTCTGTATATTGATGTATTAAACGCTTATTATCATTGTAAATCAATGTATTCTTAACGCTATATGCATTCTATTATTAGCGTTAATAACATTTCAAATAGATGGAATGAAACGTTGGGAAATTCCAATAGAAACCGAAAAATACGATGTTTGAAAGAAAATTTTTTTTCCTATATACGTAATCCTATACGTTAATCTTCTTGAGAAATTAAAAAATATAATACATCTACAACTTCTTTACGTGATCAGTCATCAAGTACGTCACGAGAGTTAAATGTAAATGCAAAACAATAAATACTGTTTCGTTTTGAAGAAAAGTAAAATTCTGCTTCTTGCTTTTCGCTCTCTTAATCTTATCGATTTAAGATAAATAAAAACATAAGAAGATAAAATAAAGCTCTCACAAATTTTGAATGTACAGTGTTGTTACCTTTTCTCTTGCGTTTACATCGAGCTTACGTCGGAATCTTTATGAGCTCGATGACTAGTAAAATAAGAGGCAATTTACTCTCGCGTAGAATCAATTGGCAAATAGTTCTGTGTGCATTTGCTCGATTACCGTGTATATATGTTGACATTGCGTGTAGTCAATAAAGAATTCTCTCTCCCTCTCTTTCTCTCTCTCTCTCTTCTCTATTTCTTATCTTTTCTTGTCTCTTCAATGCAATCTTTGCTTTCCGTTCCTTTACGATGACGATCACGCGACCCTTGATCTGCCCTCTAAATCGATAACCCTTTTCTTCTAAGAAGTTATGCACATTATATTTTTGTTTCTTTTTCCTCCCTCTTTTCCCTCTTCAACATCTCTATTTTCTCTTTCTCTCTCTCTCTCTCTCTCTCTTTCTCGTCTCTTCGAGTTTATCTTTCAGAAGAAAACAGTGTCTGTGCAAGCTTCATTGAAATTGAATTCAATACCGACCGATTTTATGGTGAGTGCGTGATCAGTAGAGTACGATGCTACGTGTTCCTCAACTGTATTAAGAATGACGTCCTGGATCGATCATTTTTACGTTATATTCTGTCTGGTGCATCTTGGAACCTTCACTTCCGCAGTACGTGAAAGAAATTCATTTTCAATGTCACTTGTATGTTATTCAATCCGAAATATTATATTTTTCGGAAACCCGTTACTTCATCGTTCTGTTTTTGGAGATATATTTAAGTACACATATTTTATATTTCGAAAATTATTTATACACTAAAATGATATATTTAATATTAATCCGTTGATAGTTACTATGTTTTAATTTTTTCATATCATTTATTCTAACGATTGGAATATCCGTTGAATGAACAATTTACTGGGATAAAGTTTCTAGTATAAATAAAAAAAGATATTTCGATGTTTGAACAACTGTTTTGAGAGAGTCGATTGCTTTAATTATAAGAGTAGAAGATTAGTAAAAGTATCTATTACGTGATTAATATATTTTTAATGACGTTCGCTATCGAATTTTACACAATTATATTAAATATCGACCCGTAGATATACGATCCGAAAGAAAAAACAACGAAAGCGCCTAATCGTCGTGAATCATCGTTGCCCTGGTATCTCAACGAAGAAAATCTACAGCCACCCGATGATTTAGCTCGATCTGCTAAATGGTGGATTGACGTAGAAGAGAGTCAAACAAGAAAGCCTGTCATCGTCAATTCAGAGAGAAAATCTTGGACGCCATGGCATAAAGCTTCTGGAAGCGAGATAGAGCAACGCTCAGAGATAACGAATGATCAATTCGAACAGCATCATGATCGAAATCAATTTGATCAAATTGATGATTGGAAGCCTTCTCCAGAAGATCAATACGAAGATAGTTCTACTTCTAAAAATAACAACGTTTATCAAGATCACAACAATCCTGGAACTTCACCAAAGGAATCAAAGCACAAGTTATCTGTAGATAACGATCAAACTCTGTTATATGAAGGAGTCGGAAGTGAGAGCACGGTAACGTTACAATTTCTTTTATTTAACAGTGAGAGTCTTGATAATACCGCTATATAATAATCTATTTAATTTGCTTTAATACATAAGCGATTTGATAGTACGATTAAGAGAGTTTATCTTTCATTTATATTGCGTTCTTCATTCGAGTCAATATTATATAAATATACGCATATCAATCGAATATTTACATTGTTTTTTAGAAACCGAGAAAGGAGAGAATTTTATTCTTGTCTCAACCCATATTGAAAGTAGCGCATTACGATCCTCAATTGGGTGTACAATGTCCAAATTTAGAATCTACTGGCCAATTTGTTTATCCTCCCGATTGTAAATTCTTTGTTAACTGTTGGAAAGGCAGAGCGTTCGTTCAACCATGTGCTCCTGGTACTTTATTTAATCCTGAGACATTGGAATGTGATTTTCCGCATAAAGTTAAATGTTACGGCATAGAAATCTCTGATCTTACACGTTACTCAAACGCATATTCTTTGAAGACCGATGCGGAACGAGGGAAATTACAAGTACGTATATGTATTTATTTTAACAAATTTTTATTAGTTTGTTAAATATAACGAAAAATGTATATATTTATTTATTTTTTCTTTGATATTTTTGTTAATAGAAACCAAAATGTCCATCTCACGTGACAGGCCTAATTGCACATCCTACGAATTGTGCTAAATTTTTGCAATGTGCCAATGGAATAACATTCGAAAAAGATTGTGGTCCTGGTACGGTTTTCAATCCTACCATCAGCGTTTGCGATTGGCCTTACAATGTGAAAGGCTGCGAAGGTTAGTGTGATGAAATATTTTTTGCATGATATTAGAGATATAGATCAATATTTTATTTCAATTAATAGATGCGTTAAAGTCAAAAGAGGATACAACAAAGAATCCTGCAGTATCACCGGATCCAAGTTTTTATAATTATGATTCTCATCACGGCCGTACTAATATTTTTGTTGATCGATCGAAATATAATATGCAATCATCCGCAAAAAAGATCGAGTGTCCTGCGGATTTTACAGGTTTATTGCCTCATCCAGAAACTTGTAAAAAGTTTTTGCAGTGTGCGAATGGTTTTACGTATGTAATGGATTGTGGACCAGGAACAGCTTTTAATCCACTTATATCGGTATGCGATTGGCCTTACAAAGTACCAGCTTGTAAAGAGGGTAATAATCAATCAAGTTTTTTTAAGGTTTAAATTAAGATAGTATGCTTTGAACAAAGTTAAAATGTTATTGCTATTATTGATTTGACAGAGGAAACTTTAAAGCAAGTTACGACAACGAACAGACCTTGGCCGCAACATGGTCGAGGAGATCCAGGGTCTTGGAACAAACATCCTCGATATAATCACACTTATAATCGTTATGATCATCATGGTCAAGGTTCTTGGAATACCGAAGTTCAGCCTGTAACAACGACTGAATTGCCAAGGGTGACGTGGAGGCCGACTTGGAGACCGATGCTTCAGAAACCAGATTATAATCGACAAAATCAACATAATTTCACGGGATCTACCAATATCGACCGCGATATTCAAATCGATAATCCTCCGAATCATTATCACGATCATTTTTCAGGACCAGGACAATCTACGACTAAAGAGGATTGTAATACTACGAATCAAATGGCACATCATCAAGATCCTTGTGATCAACGTATACATTATCATTATCATCATCATTATCATCATCATAATAATGTCAACAATTCCCAATACGAAGGTGCTAATAGAAGAATATCTGGATCTAATGAACATCAGCAAGGTTCTTCAACTTTACATAGCACTGAAGGAACTTGGTATCGAAATCCTTTGAGTCATGGGTACAATCCTGATGAATTTGACAAGCAACAAACGAAAAATACGTTCAGTCAAATCAATAATCAGTCAGGAGTTGAATTAACAACGGTTGAAGATACATTGATTCGGCGATACACACCTTATGGACCAATTAGAAACAGATTCAATAGCACAGTTCAAACACACAGTAGAATCGATCCTGAACTACTTAATAGAGAAACAAATGAACCTACGACTTCGAAAAGAAACATATATGTTGAAAATAGTTACGAATTACCCGATGAGATGAAATCTCGAAATAGAACGAATAGAACTTTTGATATACGAAGTGGAATATATTTCCAAAAACCGAATCAAAATAATATTACATGGAATCGATCAACTTCACCTGAAAATCGACCATATGTTTTCGTTCCCAGTACGTCGAATAATCAATCAAATCAATCACAAATTCCTAATCAACCACCGACCCGGCCATGGAACCAAGGTGATTTTGTATTATGTTTTAAATGAATTCTTGTCTTGTCTCTGCGGTTCTTTATTTGATTATTTGAATAGGTCGGCATGTAAACAAGAATGCAAACATTTGCATGGCTTTGAAACGATTTGCATGGCATGATGAGAGTTGTTCAATTTATTTTGATAGCATGTTGAATCATTTGGGTTGCTCTCAAAATAAGTGGGTTAGTATTGTTAATGGTCGATTCCCAAATAATAGTTACATAAATCCGTATTGGGAAATTTTTTATCTAAAAGGATATCAGCATACGAATGAAGAAGGTTTGTTCTCTAAGGATGAAGAATCAAGAAAATATAAAGAAAATGGTAAGCGATAATCGGTAACTACAAAATAAGGGTATTTGATTACGTCAAATTTTAACATGATTTGCGAGCTATAAAACTAACTTTATTATTTATGATATACAAGTTTATTATATTATCTATATAAAATATTATACGTCATATTTTTTTTTTCGAATCGTTATAATCGTTAAAAACCATATTGATATATAGATACGATCGATGAAGAAGAAAAATTACGCCAATGGCTTGCGAGAACAAATATCCAGCAACAAACTACGAATGACAAGGAAGCCGATTCAAAAATGGATAAATGGTTAACTAAAACCAATGTATATCTACAAGCGAAAGGACAAGTACCGACAGGTATGCTTATATCGAATGAAAGATCCTTGTTTTATAACTATTTACGTATCTACAGAAAAATTCTAAATATGAAATACGTTATGCATTTGATATAAACGTTTAAACGAGTCTTTTTTTTAGGAGATAGGAATTCAACACAAATTTCTAAAAAACAATTCTATCCATACGGAATATACGTTAATTATAATGGTACAAAAGGCCACGTTATCACAAAAGAGTTGGAGATTAATCAAGGACACTCGAGGACTCAAACTTATAATCATAACAATCAACAAACACCTTTCTCTTTTAATCGAACTTATGGCAGCATTTACACACGTACGCCATTACATAATCAAGAGGCTTCTAAGAGTCCTATCGTTCCGAGTAATCATTATCCTGTACGGTTTACTCCGAATCCTGTAAATATTCCGCAACCATCCGACGATGATTTTATTAAGCATTCTTTCAATCAGTCAAGATCGACGGATTTAAGAGGCGCGGCTAGTCATCATTCTACTGGGAAAGATTTTCATCCGGTTTTTAATCAAGCTATTGATAGTACCATCAATCGATCAATTACAATACCGCAGCTCGATCCTCATCGTGCAACTAATCATTCAATTAAACAATTCGACGCCTATCCATTAATTTCCGAGAATGGTATAACGGAAAAGATGCCGGATGTTTATTCAAAACCTTCCAAGAAGAAAAGTGTTCCTCTTTCGCAAAATATTCCGGAAAATCAAAGCAGTACTACCGATCCTAATATACCGGTCGAATATGATACAGGTGAACCACAGTTTACCGATACAAAATTAACATTTGAAAATGAAGATTCAACACCGATACCCAACGAGGTTGTTTACGAAGCTGATGTAGATCCATATGACGTAGATATTCTAGAAAATAAAGAAACTTGGAAGCCAGTATTGGTTTTCGAAAATAAGACTAAAACCGCGAACAAGAATGATTCCTCTGTTATCATGAAAATCAATAAAAAGAACACAGAGGTGGATATTTTTAATATAGAAGTAGCACCTTATCATGATGGTGAGTTGCTTCGATTTAATCCTAATTTTATTATGGATAAATGGGTAAGAATTTTGTCAATTATAGTATGTAAGCTTTTTCGTGCATGTTTACGCTTTTGGCGCATGATATTGAAGCGATTGATCCAGGGTGCAAGTTCAGATTCTTTAAGCATTCTGTAAAATAACGATTTTAAGAATAACGCGTTAATAATGTTTTAAATTTGTATTCGTATTTTTTATATTTACAGAAGAACCTCCGTTTCCTGTATACTACATCCCACCAGTTCAGCCACTGTCGCATTTAAAAAAGACTGAACCACCTACGCCGATTTCAGGACAGGTCAATATCTTCCTAAGATAAATTGCAATTGAAACATATTAAATTTAATTTTCTCACTCAATTAATAATATTAATTTTACGTTATATAACAGATTATACGACTAAGAGGTGGTTCTAGTCCAGCAGATGGCTACGTTGAAGTTCAAGGAGCTCAACCAGGTTGGGGAATAGTTTGCGATTCTAGAAATAGTTGGATGCTTAAAGAAGCTCATGTAGTTTGCAGACAATTAGGATACACTAGGTATGTAATTTTGTTAATGTCCTTGATTTAATATAATGAAGATAGGAGTCGCGTTAAGATTACAAAGTCAGTGTTGAATATCCCTTGAAACAATATTTCTTTGTAATTTATAGAGGCGCCGAAATGGCTTGGCAAGGAAGAAATAAACGTAACGGAATGCCAACTTGGATTGCAGCGAATTCTGTAACTTGTTCTGGAAGTGAAAACAGATTTCAATCGTGCAAGTACGTTTATTAGGATATTTCTATCTTGTAACTAAAATTGTACGAGTCTTCTGTCTACATGAATTTTTAAAAAGCAAATGATTATTGTAGATTTACTCATGGACAAGAGTGTCGTGTGGAAAGAGATGCAATAGGAGTCAGATGTTTACCAAATCGAATAGCACATTGTCGTAAAGATGAAATTCCACACGAAGGTCAATGTTATCATTTGGCCGATTCTGATACTAGTTTAAATCATGCAGAAGCACTTCAATATTGTTCCAAAAGGAATAGTCGGCTTATTGATATTACGAGTCAAGCAGAAAACAACTTTGTATCGGAATGGTTGTTACAATTGCATCCAATAATCGGATCGATCATGACTTCCGGAGTTGGTTTTACCACATTCAATAGGACTTTGTGGCTTTGGGAAGATTCAAGTCGCGCAAAATTTAAGTAAGTTCGACCATAAACGTTTCTATTTATCTCTTTGTTTTTGCTTTTCTTTGTAACAAGGATATCATTTATAGATTCACAAAATGGTGGCCAGGTTGGATGGAAGATAAGAAATTGCCACCTTGGGTAGGTTCACGTCCAGCTTGTATAATTATGAAACGAAAATTTCCTTGTCACAATCATCCTGATTCGATTTGCGTCGCGGATTACTTCTTTTGGGATATTGAAGATTGTGCTACTTCTATGAAGGGACATTCCTATATTTGCAAAAGACCATACGATGACATTGGTATGTACAATCATCTATAATATTTAATCTGAAAATTCATAATGATCAAGTATAAAATATTTATTACAAGAATTTTTTTGTAGGCTGTGTTTATGGTAAGGGCAATCAATACTTCGGAATTGCAAATGTATCTACTTCAGGTAAAGAGTGCCTTCCTTGGGCTGATAAGAGCGTTCTTCATTATCTCAATGTAAATGTATGTATCTAATCTTTTATCACGTAATTTTTAATAAATTGCAATATTTTAATCGTCGAATATTTTTATGAAATAGGTAGTTAATCGTGAAATCAAAGAAAAATTGCGAACTCACAATTACTGTAGAAATCCAAATCCGGACAAAGAGTCCAGACCATGGTGTTTTACAGGTTCTTATGGAGAACAAGAATATTGCGATATTCCATCTTGTGGAAAAATTGGTAATTTATTTTTTTTTTGTTATTTTAATTTTGTAAATGTACTATGGAAAAAAATAATGAGGTTCTGTTTCAGGCTCAAAGAAATTACTTTTAAGTGGTCAATGTAAACCTAAACACTTCGAATGTTTACCCGGAGAATGTATTCCAGCACCGTGGGTTTGCGATGGTGAAGAAGTATGAAAATAATTTTTTTTATTTTTATATATTGATGAAGAAAGAAACTTGAATTAACTCTATTGATTTTTGTAGGATTGTACGAACGGTGCAGATGAACGAGCATGTATGGATCATTTGGATCTTTATCAGAAATTTGCAAAGCACAGGCTTGAGGGATACGATGTCGAGAAATGGTTGAATACACCTTTAAAAACTTGTGCTCTAAGATGTAAAGAAGCTGATTTTACTTGTCGATCATTCGCTCATAAGTATGCTTTTCTATTTACTCTTATATTTGTTAGAAAAATTTCAATTGCTATTTCTTACATTCGTATATTTTTAGGGCTAGTGGGAACATTTGTTTGTTAAGTGATAGCAATGTGGGTTTGACAGGAGCTTTAAAGCCTACGAAGGAATTCGATTATTATGAAATGAAAGAAAGAAGCATTAAATGTGACAATATGTTCATCTGTGGAAATCGCAAATGTATCAATCAGACGTTGGTGTGTAATGGAAAAAATGATTGCAACGATCGTACCGATGAAAATATCTGTACCGTGGAAAATCTCGATTATGCTATTCGGCTTGCTGGCTCGGATAATTTTGACGAGGGTAGAATCGAAGTTAAAAGTAAATATGCAAAATTAATTTTTCGGTTGGTATACCTTCATGAAATCGTTCGGCTATTTGATATCTCGTTAATTATTTTGAATAGTTCTGGGCGTATGGGGTCAAGTTTGTGACGATGGTTTTGGTATGATTAACGCTGGAGTTATTTGCAAAGAACTTGGTTTCCCGCTCGGAGCTTTGGAAATTAAACCTGGAGGATTTTACGGTAATTTAGATCCACCGAATCGATTTATGGTGGATCAATTGAAATGTCGTGGCAACGAAACATCGTTGCGTGAATGTGATTTCGAAGGGTATGTTGATATTCCATTAAATAAAGGAGGTAATATAATATGTAAATGTAATTAAACTGTATTTTTTGTCATTCTGCAGTTGGGGCGTTCATAATTGTCAACCGGAGGAAGCTGTAGGAGTAGTTTGCAAAACAGCAGTTGATAGTTGTCAGGAAGGTCATTGGAAGTGTGAGAACAGTCCGGAATGTATACCTATAGCGTTTATTTGCGACGAAGTTTTCGACTGTTCGGATCATTCCGACGAAAGTGACGAACATTGCAACGTAAGAGATGTGCTTAACTTCTTATTGATGGAATTTCAGTCGTCTCATTTAAACAAGTAATCGTCTCAAAAATCGGAAATAATTTATTTTGATTTCTTTGTTAAATAAGGCTCCATTCGAAATTCGTCTAGTAAATGGTAGCAGTCCAATGGAAGGCAGAGTAGAAATTCGTCATCACGGTATATGGGGAACGGTTTGTGACGATGATTTCTCTACTGCTACAGCCAGAGTAATTTGTAGATCTTTAGGATATGGTGGTATTGCAAAAGCAAAAAAAGACAGTTTCTTTGGTCCTGGACAGGGACCCATTTGGCTCGATGAGGTATGTATTTTGTAAATTTGTATTCATACTTGTTTTGTTCTTTATTCTATATCATTGTTTTTATTAAAATTAGGTTTTTTGTCATGGAAACGAGACGCAATTGAAATATTGCAATCACGATCACTGGGGACGAAACAATTGCGATCATAATGAGGATGCAGGTGTAATCTGTTCACCTGGAGCCGTGAACAATGACTCCGAGGTAACTCGAAATAATTTCTCCCGGACTAGATCTTAATTTGTAGACGTATTTAGTCGAAACACAATGATTTGTCTCTACGAATCTGTGATTTCTAGTCTTGCAAAGCAAACGTAACCAAAGATCTAATTTTATTAACAATCTTATAATTCGTCTTTATTATTATCTATCATTAGCATTTAGAAACTTAACTTATTTGTACAATAACGGCAAATAGACATAAATACTTTGTAATTGCTTAACAATGACACGATTGTCAATGAAAATAAATATTGAAGTATATAATGTACACGAAGAATAATTACTTCATTCCTTGGCCTTGATTTACCTGCTTATCGTTCAGTTTTTCTCGGAAACGATGACCGATTTACCAGAACCAAAAATTAATGATGTACTGCCAGCGAATTGTGGGAAACGTTCGGAAGATTTCAACGATGACGAGGATCTGATATTTGCTAAAGTGGTGCATGGTTCGATTGCACCAAAAGGCACATATCCGTGGCAGGTAAGCGAAATTATTTATTAATTAAGGAAAAGTAAATGTAATAAAAAAGTAGTTAATTGAATCATACTATCGAAAAGTTGAACAAATTTGTTAATACAATATAAATCGATAGGCCAGTATACGAGTTCGAGGACATAGTCGATCCAATCATTGGTGCGGAGCGGTTGTTTTATCGCCTTTGCACGTTCTCACAGCTGCACATTGTTTAGAAGGCTATAATAAAGGAACCTACTTTGTTCGTGCTGGAGATTACAATACCGAAGTAAGGGACACTTTCAAAATTAAATTTCTCTCTCTTTCTCTCTCTTTTCAGTATTAATTATAAATATTATTTAGTAATTCTATAATAATTATCCTCGTAATTTTTATATATATGTATATAGGAACAAGAAGGAACAGAGAAGGAAGCAAATATCGAAGATTATTACATCCATGAAGATTTTCGTAAAGGTCATAAAATGAATAACGATATTGCTCTAGTTTTGCTCAAAGGACGAGGTATACCCTTAGGCAAGGATATCATGCCGATTTGTTTGCCACCAGAAAATACGGAATATCCTGCGGGGTTGAACTGCACTATCAGTGGATTTGGTAGTATTGAAACTGGAAAAACAAGTAAATCATTACTGCGAATCTGTTAGCTTTCCTTTGATCATAATGATATCTATATTCCCTTGCTTTACTGTTAGCACCATCGAGAGATCTCAGATACGGCTGGATACCATTACTAGACCAATCGATATGTCGTGCTGAATATGTTTATGGTCATGGCAAGATCAGCGATGGGATGGTATGTGCTGGATACTTAGACGAAGGTGTCGATACTTGCGATGGTGATTCTGGTGGTCCATTGGCGTGTTATCATAATGGTAGGACTCTTTTTCAAAACATTATTTTTTAACGTGTAATTTTGGACTTTATATACGTACTTTTGTATAGGTGCATTTACATTGTATGGAATCACGAGTTGGGGACAACATTGTGGGGAAGCCAATAAACCAGGTGTTTATGTCCGAGTGGCGCATTATCGACGTTGGATCGATCAAAAAATTATGGAATCTCTGTCAGGAAGATAAACTCATATCAAAATTAATTAATTCGACGAACGAGGCAAGTTCTCGTTGATAAATATCTTACGTTCAGTTTTCTATCCTAAAGGAGAGGAAAGAAGCACTACAATTTAACTTCTTTATCGATTTGCAATTTATTTCGTAAGACATCATCGTTTCTACAATAATTTTAATTGCTGTTTCATCGCTGTTACATGATTGAGCCTATGTATGTACAAATAGTCCCAACGCATCTCTTTTGACATCGTCGAAAGTAAAAAAGGGGAGAACTCGCATTTGTACAGTGAAACGAAACTGATTACGAATGAAACGATGTACCAAGTATTTAGACTACTTTGTTGCGATAACGCAAAATAGATCATCGATTCTCGATCCATTTGGATGGCTCGCTTGAATCGATGAAATCATTGGATCTCAATATTCTGGAAAAAATGCGTTCTGTGGTGGGATAATATTGTTATTTAACATTTTAATACGTTTGGTTTTCACGATAATACAAAAAACAATTTTTCAACGCGTTACATTATCGATTATCTCGATCATTTTTTGCGACCAAGAATAATAATTTCAACGAATGATTCAATCACGATAGAAATTTTGTATGCGCTGAAACGATTCAATGAAGATTCGTGTGAAAAATTACGTGAATTATGGGGTCGAGTTTTTCTCTTTCTTTTCTCTCTCTCTCTCTCTCTCTCTCTCTGCCTCTCGCTCTCCCTCTTTCTCTCTCTCTCTTTTACATACATATACACGCGCACACACTCATTCTTTATTTCTCTTGGCCTATTTACGATCACGTTAATCATATATGCAAAGAGATTATCGCGCGAAAATATAGAAAACAAAGAAAAAAAGAAAAGAAAACAAAAAATAGAAGAAAGGAATGAAAAGTTAAAGTCATTTACAAGCAAACTTGGCGAAGTATTGACGCATTATACTCTCGAGCGTCGCGTTCTGCGTCTATAAAGTTTCTTACATAAAGGGAATGTTCATTGAAAATATGTTTAGCGCGGAAATTAACGTTAACTCTCACTCTCGAATACGCTTAATTTAGGCATAACGTTCCCGACTCGATTAAGCTCGCCAAAGGAGCATCTCTTGAAGGATTTAAATATTCATGTGCTTACTTAATAGATAAATGAAATGACGTTTGAAACGTGATACAATTTACGAAATTCAATGAGATACCATTGAAAGAAAAATTCTGTGAAACGTCGTTGGAAATCAATACGAAGACGTATAATATGTATATAAATTTGTATAAAACACATCGCAAGATGTAATGATATAAAAGCGTGACTACACACACACGTATGTATATATATATATATATATATATATATATGTAGTAGACAAAGGTACTTATTATATAAAAAAAAGAAAAGTAAATAAAGTTGGTCGCTCCTTTCGCGGCGAAGAAAGCTCGGGCTCGACTAACTATCTAGTGACTAGACGATAAGCAAGATTTTTCTCTATAAATTGATTTCGAGGATGAATCTAGTTTTCTGCTATAATATAGCGTTAGGTGATCTCAGATCGATCGATCGGCGATTCTCGTCGTCGAATATTTGTCGTCACGACGTTTCTCGACATATTTCAACATTTCTAGTCGTATTTTTTCTCTGCCTTCTTCTCTTTCGTCGACCTCAGGGCTGTCGGATTGGAAAGATAAAAAAAAATTAATCGTTCTGCACAATTATCAAGAAAATTGAAATATATATATTTCTGTCCATGATTGATGAAGAGAACAAAAGCCGAACAGATAATTGTCACGATGATCGAAAAAAGAAAGAAGAAAGACGATCGAGGAAGAAAAATTTCACAAAAGAATATTATCATCGGCAGCCCTGGTCGATTTCATTAAATTCGATTACGGTCTAATACTTAAAATCTAAATTAACGCATAATAGATACGCATATATTATATAATTGTATGTATATATACACGCCATTCCTTCTATTTACAGATTGTGTAACCATAATCTTCGTAGTGTACCTCAATAGAAAGGGACAACGGAGCAGCACTTTCGGAAATGAATTTTGGGTGATGCTTTTTCGTATATCAATCGCGAATCGATCGACTCGCTTCCATAATTTTTATCGTCGTAATTATCGTCATTAGAATCTAGCCGATCGAAAGTTAATCGCGATTATCGTCGCGTTATATCGGATTTGTAGAAAAATGTGTAGTACGCTATATAAAAAATTGAAGTGATCGGTGCTGCTCGTAAGAAATTAGTTAAGACGGATGGAAACTCATCGATTTTTTTTTTTTTAAATCATCGTTATTTGATATTAGAACGGCGGGATGGATTTTTGAACACGGATTGAGCGAGGATGATCAAATGATCATGGTGAAAAGATATGAATATTGACAATGCGACGATTAAGCGGCTTAAATGGTACGGTGGTACTTGTATATTTATGTACTTACGATAAATGTGCATGTGTATAATTGTCGATGATTGTTATATCCTATCTACATGAGAAAAAAACTCCTTGAGTCATCATCGAGCATTCGGACACTTTGTTTTGCCGGATAGGATGTAGAGATTCTTTGAAAGATCGTACGAAAGTTTATCAAGAAGTAAAGAAAACAGTTTGTTCGTTTGTTTTTTTCTTGTTAGATCTACGTTCCACAATTCGTGTTAAAGTGCATTATTTTCGAGACGACGATGATAAAATTGATGATATCCAACGAGACGAATAACGAAAAACGATATCTACCTCGAAAAATTCGTTATCGTTACTGCTTATCGTACAGAACTCGTACGTATATAAACGTATATTTACTGTCATTTATGTTATGACGAATGCCATAATATATTTATCGTTTCCATTATTTTATACGATATCATACTATAACGATGTATCTTTATAAATTTTTTCTCAAGAATTTCGCTTTTCTCGATGTACGGTCATTTATTTCCTCTTCTTCTTCTTCTTCTTTTACCTCTTTCTTCTTCTTCTTTTTTTTTTCTTTTTAATTACTTTTTATTACAAAGATCGCTATATCTCGTAGTAATGTACTTTCATGCGTTTCTATTTTGTAGGATGAAGATCATATTTTTTTATTAATATTTTGTTAGGAACGTAATGGAAACAACTCGTGAATCGTAGTAAATACTTATATACGTTGGACGAAAATAAAATAAAATGTATAATAATTTATCGAGTAATTTAAAAATGGCAAGTGTCCATAGCGTTCGATGACTCACGGATTTTGGCGATTCGATCGATTAATTTATACTTTCTTTGTTACGCGATCTTTGTGTAAACTCTCGATTCATGCTCGTCTATTAATCGTAATGAGCTTTTCGAGATCTTCATCCTTTTAATATTTGTTCTTAATTCGACAATTTCGTGTTGGCAGTTAAAAAGTTGCTATCGTCGTGACTTCGTTTGAATATTTTTTTTCCTTTACTTTCCTTCCATCGTTTTCACAATATTTGTTCTCTTTTTCTTTGTTTACTTTTTTCTTATCTTTTTCTTTTTCTTTTTCTTTTCTTTTCTTTTTACTCAGATTGCGCTATGTACCCAGGAGAAGCGAACTCTTGGTCCCTAAATATTTTAAGAAGGTTTTTCTTTCGTGCTCTCGAGTTCATGCAGGCAAAGAAGGAAAACAAAGCTGGATATTAGCAGAATCGTGATCTGTCTTTCTTTTTCCATTTCGAGATCGTAAAAGTCGATATCGTCGACTTGATCGAACGTTTCATCGAACCTTCCTATCATTAAAAACCCTTTTTCACCTTTTCCGATCGATACGTTACACATAAAAATGTACTTTTAAATAAATTTTGCAGGATGCTAAACGCGTCGAAGAACGATATCAAACGATTCGTTTATTGAACGTCGATCATGCCAATAGTAATTTGCACGATAGGCAAATACATTAATCCTACCACGTACGAGTTCTTTCGACCTTCGCATCGTCTCTCTTTTTTTTTCTTTTTTCTTTTCCCCCATTTTCTTCTCTTCTCTTATATAACTTTAAGTACGGGCACGATGATCATAGTGGCTTTTTTCTTATCGGATATCTATGATACTATATTCGAACTTAGAGACTACAGGAACGAACCTACTTCTGACACTTAGGAGTCCGTTTAGCGTTATATCAAAAGGGCTATATACAAAAGGATCGGCTATGTCACGGATCGTCTCTCGAGAATGCTCCGATTATACTTCTCATTACGATACATCGATCTTTCATCATTCTCTTTCCTATAACGATTGAAAAACGGAAAGGATATTCGAAGAACTTTCGAGATACAGCCGGTACGTGCCTCGGACTTAGGAACTATACTTACTGTTCACGCGCGATATTGTCCGAGCGAATATTCCGTTCGTACATATACATTACATAAATACTTATCCGAGTATCGATTCGTTTCGCTCGAAGCCGATCGTCCTTCGTTCAAGAACAGAAGGGAAATCTCTTTTCTTCTTTTTTCTCTGTTTTTTTTTCTTTTTTTCATTTTTTTCTGTTATCTTTTCTCTCCCTCTCTTCTTCTTCTCTCTCTCTTTAAATTAAAGACCAGACCAGTCTCGAAATCCGATTTTAAAGAACAGCCTGCTGATTCGATCTCGCGAGCCGCATCGTCATCTGCAATCGTCAAAAATCATTTTGCGAATCGATTTTGCCGACCAACGTTGGCCTACATCGCTCGCTCATCGAGCCATACCTTATTTTTCCTTGCTTTTTAATCGCGAACTGCTCGATACGTTCATACGTATGCTCTTGTCGATGGCCTACCACGGCCGTCAGAAATATTACCCGAAGGATTACATTTTCATTCGTATCGCATCGAGGTCGGGCAAGCTTCATTTTAACATTGCCGATGACTATACGGGTCAAGCAGATGCTTAATCGATTTTTAACAACGCGAGATCTCACTATAGCGCAATTTTTAATCGCGAGCGCAATCACGGAACGACGAGTCTACATCTGATGTAGCTTATTCCGTTTAATACTTTAAATCCGTCGTTTATCTTCTCATTTTTCTCTTTTCTCTTTTCTGCCTTTCCGCTTTCTTTCCTTCTTCCTTCTTTTCTCCTTTTTACTCCTTATACCGAGAACACAGTCTCCTTTCGCAGGAGATTAACTGGATATCGTTACGAATATATTAATATTTATAAATGAATTTGTATATGTATATATATATAATATATATAATAGTACATATATATATATACATATATATACATATATATTTATACTATTCTTTATCAGTAGCGTTCCTGTTCGACATGTTGCAGCGAATCTTGTTTTCACTGAGTGTTCATTTCAGACCTGCGAACATATACCGCTGTTGATGCTTTTAATAATATAATCATATTTTTAGATGGTCATTTCCGAAAGGATATTTTTAATTGTTAAATATTATTGAAATACTATTACAAATTGCTAAAAAGCAACGATCTCCTAAGTCGTACTTACTTTAAAGCTTTGTAACGTTCCTTCTC
Source organism: Vespula pensylvanica (assembly GCF_014466175.1). NCBI lineage: Eukaryota > Metazoa > Arthropoda > Insecta > Hymenoptera > Vespidae > Vespula > Vespula pensylvanica. The sequence goes on from NC_057685.1 coordinate 14,543,781, forward strand.
AGGATTGTTATCGGGTGGTTCACACTCGAACGATGCTAGAGCGAGTGCTATAAAGAGAAAGAGAGAGAAAGAATTTTATGTTATAGATCTCATAAATTTGATTGTAATCGTTACAAACGTAAGACGATCATCTCTCAAATTATTTGTCCTTACCATTTTCGGTTAATACAGGACTCGCTTGTAAAAAGGCTATAACTCGTGGATTCTTTTCAAACGGACAGGCTACTTGTTTCCAAGCGATGAATTCCGTTACCTGTTTTGCTAGCTGCCAAAATTTCTCAAAATTGATGTGCCCGTTTGGTAGTCTGAAACGAAATTAACAAGAGGAATGTTCTTAATTTGTTTTCAAAAGGGTTCTTTATGGTTTTACTTGAGCAACGATCGTACGCTTAAAACTTTTTACATGAACATAATCGCTCGACGTTTCTCGGATATTTTCGAGAGCGTAAGAGAAAAAGAAGACAGAGAGAGAGAGAGAAGGAAAGAGGGAGAGAGAGAGAGAGAAGATGGTATCCTCGAGTTTTTCTTTTTGCTCGACGCCTTTCATATTTCTTTGATTTTTTTCCTTTCCTTTTGCCTGACTTTCCAGGACACAACTTTTGCCATTATAAGTTTAATAAGTTTACACGTACACGAGGACGTAATGTCACGTTCGTAGATGTAATAAATAAGATTCTCGAAAAGGATGAGTTCTGCGAGAGACGTCGACTCGATACGTCGACATATCGCTTTCTCCGAGATTAATAATCCTGGCACGAGAAATGCCGTATGAGAAGGAATTCGTGAAGATCGACAAGGAAAACTTCTCTTCGGAAGTAATCGAGAATTTGTGATTAGATATATATAGATATATAATATATAATATCTGGCTAGAATTTACATTCGTTGTCAGAGTAAGAGATAAATCAGCTTATCGATATCTTTTTTTATACTTGCTTATACTCCATAAGAATATTTGTTTTCGTTATACATATTTACATATATTTATAAAACAAAAATACGCATAAGGTACATACGTACGATAAGTTAATATTTGTAAGAATTTTTATGTAATTAAAAATGTTCAAGAATTAGCCAACGGTGAAATATATTTACCGTTGGAAAGCATGAAAAGTTGCATAAAAAACATGGTATGAGTATTACGTGCTTTATTTTGTGTCACGTTAATGCTGACTACACATATGCTCTCTCTCTCTCTCTCTCTCTCTCTCTCTCTCTCTCTCTCTCTCTCTGTTTTGTTGGCATCAATTAAACGTCAGAGACTCGTCCACTTCCTCGTCCACTAGTGTCGAGAATGCTCCTAGTTATAATAACGTATATAACTACGTAGAACAATTACTAGTAAATTAGCGACAACATAGAATGACAGATTGACCACGCGGTTTCCCTACCTATGTCACGCTCTATTAATTAAATTTTCAGCCCTTCGCTCGAAATTCCAATGAACATATATAATGTGTGTGTATGACACATATGTATATGTATATATCGTATATACATGCATGTATATATATACATATATATATGTGTATATATGAATATGTTGCATGTAAGTTCTACTCACTTGTTGCTGCAGCCCTCGTTGAGAAAGTATAGATCCTTGACTAGCAGACTAAAGAAGGGAACGACGATTCGTTGACGTTCGTCCGTAGCGCCGGCGCTACGCCACATTGCTGCCTTTAGGGTGCTACGATAGCTGCTGAAATTGCTACTAGGATCCATTTGATGTTCCAAGATTGAGAACTTGGCCGATTGTACTTTTGACCACTATAAAATAAAAAATATACTTATATTTATGATATTTTCTAATCGATTGTTATAACAGAGCAATGATACTTTCAATCTTCAACTTATCAAATATATTGTAAATTATTCGATATTTTCGAGCAATACGAGAATAAAGAATTTTCAGATGGAATGCGTCTTAGCGTTAGTAGGATTGAATCGTTAGGCATTCGAAATCTCTTCGAATCGAGGTTTACTATTCCTCCTAGGTTAGTGGCTCTTCTCGTTTTGCCTTACCCATCTCTCTCGATCTATCTTCCATTTTCAGATCCAGTCTCTGTAAGGCGGATTGGAAGGGTCAAGAGCCTTTGAACTTGGCAACGTGCCGAACTCGCGAATAGAATTTCTAACAACGTATGCTATCGAGCTTGAAACGAATATGGTCGAAGCGGCAATATTTTACGAAGCTCTAGAAGCACATAACGATCTGTTTAAACAAAGTGAGGAAAAAGTTGAAGAAGAAAGAAAGAGAAAAAACAATGAAAGTGGAAGAAGTCTCGTGGAAACATCGAAGGAAAGCTCGGTTATGGTGTTATAGAGAAAAGTAGAACGAAATGGAAAGAAAAAGGGAGAGAGAGATAGAGATAGAGAGAATAGACATAGAGATACAGATAGAGATAGAGATAGAGATAGAGATAGAGATAGAGATAGAGAGAGAAAGAAAAAGAGGAAGAGGGAGATACACGTTACTCGTAGTGTCACACAACACGTTTTCCTGCGTATTATGTCCAGAAGTAGAGTGACGTACTCGAAATAATTTCAGACCGAAATCAAGCGCGTCGCACACTGCGAGTTTCCTGTGGCGTACCCCCGTACTTCTCTACCAGTCGTGGTAACTGCGACGACGTAATTAAATTAACTTCGAGGACGACGAAAATGTCGTCGACGTGGACATAGACGTTGGAATTAATTCCGTTTGTCCTCTCGTATCTCCGTGCTTTAATTCAAGAATTAACGCTCGGACGAACGCGCCGTTTCCGGCGTTGTTATCGATGTCCTCCTTCGTCATTCACCCTGAACGTTGGCGACGATATTAAGCGACATTCCTTGAAACGGACGCCTCGATCGAGACGTCATTGTCTCGTTGAACGACCCTTTTTCTCTCATTTTGCTTTTCTTTCTTTCTTTTCTTTTTCCTTTTTTTCTTTTTTTTTATTCGACACCGTCGAATAAATTTTCTTTTCGAAGTTAAAACGATTAGAAAAGATGAATCTAATGTTATATCTTAGATCAATAGATATATCTTTGATATATCTTACTTATTTTTCTCTATATATCGATGTCCTTATATTTCTTATTGACAATGACAACTTTCTTTTATTTATTCCGTAAACAGACTTAACGTTCGTCTTGTTTCTCAATATACCACGAATCGGCTTAACGAGGAAGTCGGAATATATAGGAAAGAAAAAAAACAAGAGAAAACAGGATAGAATTTGAAATTCGATCGAGTAACTAATTCCTTTCCATCCTTGAGAACGAGAGAATCCCTTCGGCGTGCGTCGTGGGAGTCATTTCTCTTGGCGCGACTCGATTCGAATTCTCAAGGAAATGCTTTTCTTGTTACGCGGGAAGGAAGGAAAAAAAAAGAAAGAAAAATCGTCGAGTCTGCGGAAGCAGTAAATTGAAACTAGATGCTGAGGGATAAAAGCATGGTGTACGTACTATATGTAGTTACGTACATATGTATATATACGTAGTAGATGGTAAAGAACAGTGGTTCATGCTCAAAGGAAATCGTAAAGAAAATCTTCGATAAGATAAACAGATAAGCAAAAAATCCACGGCTTATCAATTGCAAATTTCTTTTATCAAGGAACACTTCCTTATAGGTAAGTCGGTAAACCGGACTTTTCGTAATTCGATTTGAATGTTGTTTCGTATTATGCTATCCTTAAAGTTTATTTCGCTTTTGAAGAATATTATCAGAGGAAAAATGAAGTGAAAGGAAAAGTATCATGACCGTAAAAGCACGAAAACTACTCTTCTTCGTTCGGTGACTTTTTCTTCTTTGGAACTCAATTTAAATTTTGTTCATATCGTATCCTTTGAGCGTTCCCGCACGACAGAATTTTTCTTTCGGTCATTTTCATCCTCCCTTCACTCATTCTCTCTCTCTCTCCCTTTCTTTCTATGTTAGTGAGAGCAAGAATCGTTGCAGTCGAAGGTAATTACATTCTTTGATGATAATGACTCGAGTATCATTTTTTTTCCTTGAAAAAAAAAAGAAAACGGAAAGGAAGACGTCGTTTTTAAATTATTCTCGTGTAATAAATGAATTATTTTTGAGTGCTATGTATCCTTTTATGCTCTAGGAAAAGTCGAAACTTTCCGATACTCTCTCAACGGAACACCAGACGTAAAAGGAATATTGCATGAAACGAACGAGAGGTTTCGATTTCCGTTTCATCTTGCTATATGTATGCGTACATACACATACATATATATATATACATGATGCAGATATATATATATATGTGTGTGTAGACGCACTTATCACACGCCCGTTTCGTTCAAATTCAACTTCGCGAGGCTTTTTTTTTAACACTTCATCGTAATTATTCGGGCGATTAAAATTTCGACTATATCAACACATTCTCGTCGAAGTAGAACGCTTCGGTGGTGTTCGTACGATTTCCCGTGGTTGAAAAGAAAAATATGAAAGAGAGAGAGAAAGGAGATAAACAAAAAAAATATAAACGAGAATTCACACGGCGATATTTCGCGTCGTAATGAAAATCGCGCTAATTGCGCGGTTAAACGACGCGCGTTGTAAATTCTCTCGCTCTTCTAAAAATGGACGAAAAAGGAAAGGATGGGGGAAATAAAGAGAAAAAACCGACGAAATCGTAGAAAATCCATGGCAGTCAGCTTGGACGAGTCGGAAATGCGTCCGCGTCAATTTTTTTCATTGATTCTTTGGCCTTCTGCGCGAAACGAAACCGAGCGTGGTTAACAAATACGAGCAATAAATTTTCATTAACGAAAATTACGAAGCTGGTCTCTCATACTTCGTACGGTTATTGGTCCAGGGAGGAAAGGATGAGAGAAGGCTGTAATTATTTCCTGCGTACCCTACATAAATCAGTCAGCCTGACCAAATGAACCTCGAATAGCGCTTGACCACCCTCTTTCGACGAATGAGAATCATAGGAGAATGGAAGATTTATGTCAGTTTGGCCAATGCGACAGAAATTAATAACGAACGATCAAAACGATACGTTTCGCTCTTGTAGAATATCTTTCTTTCTTGTTCGATTAAAATTTTTTTTGAACGAGCTTTTGTATCTAGATACGAGTATTTTTTGTTTTATACATGTATGTATAAACGTGTTGTACTATCGTAAGGATTAAAAAGTTTTTACCGATAATCGTGAATATAATTATGAACGAAATATCAAGTGTTGTTTATCTCCAGGCGGTATATTAAATATTCTCTTGAATATATACATATATTTATTCGATATCTCAGTTAATCACGTAAGAAATTTTGCGCAGTAGTTTTTATTAAATGAGATTTTTCAGTTCGTCAAAGAAGCTTACGATAATCATACGTGCTTTCGCCCGTATATCTCCCGCGAGGATGTTCGGAAAAGCGGAGATGCGAAAAAAAAAATGGGAAAAAAATCATTGTACGAAAGAGAGAAATAGCGTCGCGATATTAAAGGAGCAAGAGAAGCGCATAGCCAGACATTGCAATCAGAACGTCATTTTCGTTCCTTTCAAGCTTCGTGCAAGGGTGTAGCCTCTGGCAAGTCGGTCATTTCATGTATGTCACATCGCGACTAGGAATGTATGTATATAAGATCCATTTTAAATGTCTTCTACCGATAAATTTTAATACCTTTGCGAATACGAGTAATTCTAGTTTTATCTTGTCTATGATCGAACTTTTACTTATACGAATATATCAAATATCCAAGTGTATAAATATTTCTTTTCAGAATTTGTACACGTATGTATATATGTAATAATCAATATTTAAGGGTAATTAACTCTGTGTAATCTAATGTAAAATAAAGAAGAAAGAAAGAAGAGAGAAAAAGAGAGACGATAAAGCAGGATGGTCGATATTAAACTTTTCGATTAATTCAGATCACGGCCTACATTTCTCTTAGCACTACTTCTACTACTATTACTTCCTTTCTTTCAAACTCTCTTTGCGACTAGCAATATGGTTGTTCAAGTAGTTTATGTTATACACTCTTTTCAATGTTGGGAAATCCCTTCCCTGGAGAAATTCAATTAAGTTAGTTTGAAGAATTCACTCTCCTTCTTTCAACATCCCTTTCTCTCTGTGCTTTCGTAGCTCTTCTTTTTCTTTTCTTTTCTTTTCTTTTCTTTTCTTTTCTTTCCTCTTATCATCTCCTTCGAACATTTTTTTTCCTTTTCTAGTTTATATAGTCCGTTCATTTGTTCTTTCAGTCACCCGTCCGTTTCGAACAGAGAGAAACGATGCGGAAATTCGATTCTCGCTGGTTTGTCACCAGTAACGCGGGTATGGCGTCGCGGGAACGGCGTCGCGGCGCCACGCTCGATTTACGAGGATTACAGGCCGCTTATTGCTTCCGGTTACCCCTCTCTTCCAGTCTAGTATACGCTTCCATTCCTCTTTCACGCAGGCACGAGTTTCTCTTGACGCAACTACACTGCGTGTAAACGAGTGTAACGAGCGACGATTTCCGTTTCAGCAATTACGACATCGCTGGATCGACTATTCACCCTTCTACCTATTTCATCCCTTACATGCTCGAAACTCAATCGACAGATAGTCGATTTTTTGGCTCCGCAATTAATGCTCTTTTCGAGCACCTACTTACCGTTTTTTTCAGCCGCGATATTGGAGACATATTCAGACCGGCAATGATCGCCATCAGAGAGTTGAAGTTGCCGATATTAAAGCATTCTCGAGCTGTCTCTATCCAATATTCTACGACGCGCACGCGTTGTTTCTTCTTTGCGTGCTACAACAAAAAAGAAAATATAAAGTTACTTAGGAGAATGTTAAAGGTTTAGTTTTGATTTATTACCTTGCATACTTCGGTCGCTACGAAATAACTCAATCGATTGAACCACTGGACATAAGACTCGAGATTTCGAGTCTTTTTCATGTCCTTGAAAGATGTTTCCAAGTGAGGAGATTCCTGGAAAAGGGATTCGACGACGTCTCGATTAACAACGTTCTATTTTATTTCTTTATTTATTTTGCCTTGCTTTTTATCCCTATAGAAGTCTCTGTTTGGAATGAAAAGAAAAGCCATTCTTGTGTCATGAATGTTACCTTAGCGAATGCTTGGACAAATTCCTCGGGGCCGATGTAAGAGAGCCTCTCGAGTTCCACGTGGGTCAATTGTTGTGCCAGTACCGTAGCAGAGGGGCAAAGCTCGGTAATGTCCACCTGAAAGACCAAGTGACAGAAACGCTTTGTGAGAGAGGATGGAAGATTCTTTTTCGTATAGATACGAAGTGAAAAGAATGAAAACGTAAAAAAGGATAGGGGCCTTGACGTGTAGGAGATGGAAAAGGAAAAGAAATAGAAAGAAAAGGAAAAAGGAAAAGAAAAAAGAAAAAGAAAAGTAGTAGATGGCCTGGATTGGCGTCTTCTTGAAGGAGAACGCGAGAGGAAGAGAGAGTATTGTCGCGACGCTCGTCGCCCGTGTCTGTTCTCTTTCAATTTCGCGTCTCGCGCTTTGTCGAGCGCGAACATTCGAGCCAAGACCAACTTCTTATCTCGGACGATCGTGGTCTCCAAAAGGTTACGACTGGTTGGACGTGGTTCGGAAACGAACGTGGCAGCGATTTCACTGAAGTTTTATACTACAATCTCGTAATTCGATGTGGGTGCTGGTAACTCCTTATGGCAAAAGGGATACGATAACGTTCGAGAAGTGTAAATAGAAAATATTTCTTTTTTGAGAGAGAAAGAGAGAGAGAGAGAGAGAGAGAGAGAGAGAGAGAGAGAGAGAGAGACAGAGAGTAGTGCCTCTTTAATAAAGATTTTTCCGATTCGTTCGTTTCTCGGGGTTACACCGACATTCGTTCCGCTATGGTCTTGGGAACGAAAGAGAAAAACGCCGACAGATAGCTCCAGTCGTATATTTTCACGAGATTGGGAGCTCGGTACTCGAGACACCTCTCTCTTTCTCTCTCACTCTCTCCCTCTCTCTCTCTCTCTATCTCTCCTTTTTCGGTATTGGCCGAATCGACCTTGCTAAAATTTATATCCTCCCTGTGGTTCCCTGAGACTCGTCTGACCAACTCTCTCCTTCGTTGACCGTTTCCAGTGTTCTAAGCAATTCTTTCGAATGTCTCTCTTTCTCTCTCTTTCCCTTTCTCCTTCTCTCTCTCTCTCTCTCTCTCTCTCTCTCTCTCTCTCTCTCTTTCTCTTTACTTTAAGTACTCTCGGCTTTCGAGATAGGAGCAAAACTTCTGTCATTTCTCATAGACCTTTCTCTGTTTTCATACTATCCTTCCCATAACAATCGAACGCCCGTTATCATTTCTTTTTCTTTCCAAATCAATGAACGAGAAGGGGAATGAGTCGCTTGTGTTGTTTGTGCTACCAAAATATTACGCTTTTGTTGACTCTAGTTAGAACAACATAACATATCGCCCAGGATGTTAGTTCCATCGTATTCGTATCGATGAGCTTTCTGCAATCTATTGTATTATTCCTATAGATTCTTTATTATTCTTTAGTCTTCACGGAACGATCAGTATAATTTTATTATTTATATGGAAGATCGAAATTAGTAGAATAAAATATATTACATTAAGAGTATGTTTGATTTTCGATTTGGTCATCAACCAAGTTGCTTTGCTAATATTTTATTCAGATTCTGTAATTTAGTATTTTTCAATATACATTGTTTTCGATATATCAAATTAAGTTATAAAAAGATATACATTATTTATTCATGCAAGATATTCGAATTAATGAACTTTCCAGCAATACGATAATTATTAAATTTGCTGTTCCATTTTATTCAAATATTGCATAAGAGTAATCAGACTTTTTGTTGTTATCTGACTGCAGTAACGATACTCTTTACATTTATTCTCTCTCTCTCTCTCTCTCTCTCTCTCTCTCTCTCTATATATATATATATATATATATATATATATATATATAATGTCACAATACAATTGTACTTTCATGAATGACCATATATCTTGCGAGAAAAAAGAGACTCGACGTGCTTTGGCAAAGGAGAACGAAGGAAATGCAGAAAACCATAAGCAAGACACGTCGTATGATTGGTTTGACCACTACCATAGTCTCCTTATATTCTACTCTATTATTTATACTTCCATTTCTGTCCGTAGTCTTTATGTTTTTTATTATTTATTTCCGTTCCGGACAAGAAGAGATTGTACCGTATCGTGGAAAAGTAAAATCGGATTAGTTCCAAATTCCTCGTTTTGCTTTGCTTTCTTCTAGGTGGTAGACCGAACCGTAGAAACCTCTTATTCGTTACCATGAAAAACACATATACACATAGAGATCAGCACGACATCTTTGCGTGACTCTATGCCTAGATGGGAGAAACGTTGTCGAGCATGTTCGTGAAATATCGTCGCTATTAACCTATTTTTTCCGGCTATGCGAGAAAAAGAAATGACACGTGACAAAGAGAGCCAACAAGAGCTGAGAAACGACGAAAGCCCGACCTAGATTTTCTTCAAGTTGGACGACCAAAGTTGACAATTCAAAAAAAAGAGATAAAGAGAGATAGCAAAATAGATCTTTGTCAATTTAGTTAGTTACATCGTTAAGCAATCGACTTGTTAAGCAATGATCAACAGTAACTGCTTTGTGAAGCAGAGAAATGGTAATTAGCAACGAATTTGTTCGTTGAGTACCTATAGGTAATTGCTCGACGAGTTATTTTTAATTACTCGTCTACGATTTACACTGTAACATCGAAAGACGAGGAAAGAGCGTCGATAATGTAACGTTTTAATTGGTCCTAGTGGTTTTATTGGTTCGTCTAATTGGTTCGCGAAAGAACGACCTTTTCTTTCTCTTTCACTGTTTCCAGCAAGTCTTTTAACCTGTTTTAAAAAGTTCACTAATGTACGCTTCATTTCACGAGATGGAAGGCGTCGTGAAATTTGCAAGAAAAGTTGACTTGTTTCGTAATTCGAAATAAAAAGAAAAAAGAAAAAAGAAAGAAGTAAAGGGATAAGAGATAAGTGGAAAGAAATGGAAAATAGCGTACATCGTTCGGTTTGTCGGACATCAAAGTGCGTTTAGGTTCGATCACCTCCAAAGCTCTTTCTCTCTTCCTCACTTTGACCAGTAAAGATAGGACATCGTATCTCTTCGGGATTTTCCTTTATTCGATCCTTCGGTCGTCCTGTTTCATTTGATTTTGCGACGATATTGATGGCACGACACAATCTTCAAAGAAAGTTGCGTACGAGACTGAAGGGTATCGGGATGGAGCAACCTTTTTCTCTTCCTTTACTTTCTCTTTTTCTTTGTCCTATCTTTCACTTATCTTTTCTTTTTCTCTATATTTCTTTCTTTTTCTTTTTCTACTTCTCATTCTCTTCTTTACGTTTCGTATGTTAAATATAAATATGTAGATGTACGTGTATAAGTACATATACATATGTAAATGCATAGATATATACCGAGTGTACGTTTAAGTTCGCTTTGCTAGAGACAGTTTAAAATAAATCAGAGAGAAGCATTCTTTATAGCTAAAAAAAAAAAAAAGACAAAATGCAGTCAGTACGAACATTTAACTTGATTTCTTTTCTTTCATTTTAAAAAGGAAATCTTTTACGTTTTTCAATAGAAAAATAATTTTATCAAGGGAAAAGTGAACGAACCGAAAGATTTTATAGAAACACCTTATGGAAATGGTAAAAGCAGAGAGACGTTCGAACAAAATGTAGGTACGTACTTTTCTTGGGCAAAGCGGAATGTCCAAAGCGACGACGAATGAGATCGCTGAGCCGCGTGATCGGTTTAGAAGCAAATGGAACCTCAAAGTCTCTTTTATTCGGTCGAATTATTATGCGTCGAAATACGTCAAATCCTTATATTATGTTAAAGCAAAGAGAAATTTCCGTATGACGGATCGCGATCATTTTCCCGTTTACGTATTTCAACGGAGAGCCGTGAAAACATGAGATTCTCTTCTTATTATACGGCGATAAAGGATATCGTAAAATCACGAAGGTTTGTTATTTCGAAACGCATGAAAACTTGAAATCGCTTTCAAAAATCCATTAACGACGTGAAGTAGAGAGTAACGTTAATGGAAGATCGTATCTAACATTACATATTTTTTTTCTATTTGTTCCTATATTCAAACGTAAGATACATAAGTACTTACTCGTATGTACGATGATCGTACTGAAAACTGAATTTTAATTAAACTTTGTTTGAAAGCGAACTATTAAAAGTGTCGTATCGTTGGATTCCAAGGGAGAAGAGAAATTCAGTGAGTCCGTTCTCGAAATCGTTAACGAAATTTAATCGGCATAGAAGTGAGCGCAGCGCGTCTTCCTCTTTCCGAATACGAACTTGGAAACTGCGTAAGTTTCGAGCGCGAGATAATCCGATGGTGACCAAAGAAGTGTATTACGACGTTATGCAACCTGCGATTCTAGATGGAGGGAAGTGGGAGAGGGGCACGTTGTGGAATACGCCGATAAGTTGCGCTTGTTCGGTACGCTTGCAGTACCGTGAGCAGAATTTGCACAAGTTTCTTGCTAGTAACGATTAGCGAGGACTTGCTAACGCGCTGATGGGATTCATCCGGGCAAGAAACTGATTTGCTACGTTCGAATGCATTTTTTTTTTATCTCCCGAGAGTCCGTTTTTATTTTAATTCGATATTTTTACGAGGTACAACGAATCGAAGAACTTTCGATATTTCATGAAAAATTATTGTCATATAGTTATATAGTAAAATATTTAAAATATCGTCGTTATTAATAGGAACAATTTTTGACAAAATATTATCAAGCAAAAAAAAAAAGGAAAGAAAAAGATCGTATTATTTTGAATTATTACAAAACAAATTCTTCCTCTTTCCTCTTTCCTTTTTCGTCAAAATTGATCTATTTATTTACACGAAAGCATGGTTTTTCTTTTTTTCGATCTTTCAATCACGGATAGAACGATAACGTTAATGAAAATCCTCGTGGCCTTTTCCGAAAGAGGTGCTCTTTTAAAACAGACGAATGATCTTTAAAACGTTTCTCGTGTCGTTACGTCAACAGATTTAATCCGTAGAAAGCGGCCAAAGCGAACTTTCCTTTGCTGCGGTTTTTCCTTAGCTCCGCTCGTATGTATGTATGTATGTATGTATGTATGTATGTGCATTGAATCGCTTACTTAGTAGTACCCAACGAGAAGGGCTAGAAAAGAAGGAGGAGAAAAGCTTCAATGCCGAAGAGCGAACTGAGAAATGAAAATGAAAATAAAAAAAAAAGAAAAAAGAAAAAAGGGAGAAGAATAAAAGGAGCAGGCTTGTCGAAAAAGAGAGAAAGAGAGAGGGAGAGAGAGAGAGAGAGAGAGAGAGAGAGAGAGAGAGAAAGAGAGAGAGAGAAACAGTGAATTCTTTTGCGAAGGTTTCAGGTTATTAAATTCAAAGTTCGTCGTACTTTTCGAAACTCACTCCACTATGCAAAAGTGGTACGATTTGTCGACGAGTTCGCCTGTAAACGAGAGATCTGCTTCGTGCGACTAACGCAAGTTCGAGATAAAGCTAGTTCCCACCTTTTCGAATTAATTCGTTCGTATTCCACTTTCATAAAGTAAGAATTTCTAAAGTTATAGCTCATATTTTTTATAAATACAATGTAATGAACACACATTTTATATATCTTAACAATAATCTTTGAAGCGGGAATTGCCTAGGTATGTTCTTTTTCTTCTTCATCCTTTTTTTTCCATTTTCGTTTTTTCTTCGTGTTCTCCTTTTTCCATATCTATTCCTAGAAAATCCAAGAAACCTTCGAAGATTTGATAAATTCTTGATACATATATACGTGTAGTTATATGTTGTGTTCTCTCTCTTTCTTTCGGTAGCTTCTTGAGAAAAGATTCCATTGGAGTTTTTACGTTTCTTTGAAAGAATTCCGTGCCGTTATTGGCTTCTAGAAACGTTTGTTAACTGATTTCTATCGTTCTTGGAAAAAGGAACTTTTCGCTTCCAACAAAATGAAATCCTACGTGCTAACTTCGAACGAATTACGAACAAACCATTTTCGTAATCACAGTCGAGTTAGCTAACGTCCGAAAATTCTCTCACGTTGTAGCTGTTAACGAATTTTGGGAACGTTCAAGGACATAAGTTACGCATTGGCAATTTCTCTGGACGATATCCACGGATATCAGCAGCGTGTAATACCGGTGCTCACGCAATTTCCTCCTGATTAAGGACCAAGCGAGGACGCGAGCTTGACCCGTGCGTCGGCATATTTAACTAACTAATGCAGTTGCAAATTAGCCATTAGCAGGTGTTACACGCGGTGGCAGATAGGTGTACGGTAATCAAATTAACGGAATAGTTACTGTCTCTCGTACTAGGGAAACTAGCGGAGTAACGCTGTTACGCTAACTGCGCAAAGTGCACGCATCTACAGGATAGTGACCAAGAGAACTCGTCTGCGTAAGAGAGAGAGAGGAAGAGAGAGAGAGAGAGAGAGAGAGAGAGAGAGAGAGAGAGAGAGAGAGAGAGAGAGAGGAGCATAAGGGTGACCGATGAGTATGGGATGAGTGCTTATAAACACGATTGCGAAGCAAGTATTATATGACTATAAAATTCATACGCGTGAGAGGAATAGAAGAGCCATTGGTGGATTAGCGAAAATGCCTATGGAATATTAACACGGAACGTTCGGTTACATCGAATCTCCCGGTGTCCTCGATTTATCTTCGTAAGCCGCGACTTGGAATTCGATCGATGAATTTCGAACCGGAAATTTTCCACTTTCCCGCAACGACTCGCAAATCCCTCGGTAAAGACTTGATCGTTGAGTCGAGCGTTCCTTCGCTTCTCGTCTCTTATCCGACGTTATAGATGATAAAGAGAGAAAGAGAGGTAGATGTATATATATAGAGAGAGAAAGATAGATAGGTAGATAGAGAGAGAAGTAAGAGAGTTTACCACACGAGCCGTGAGCTCGCTTCAATTAGCAAGTTACATGTTAGACGACATGCGGGAATTCATGCCGTTAAAATTCGGAGATCCATCGTGGTTGGTAGGTCGGTCGGTCGGTCGGAGGATGACGCTTCATCGTTTCAAAGTTACGAACCTGCGTGAGCTGTTCAGTCGCCGCCTCGGTAGCCAATCTCGCTAGGCCCTCCTCGTACCTCTCGAGGGCTGTGAGCCTGAGAAGTAAGTTCTGAAGCAAGGCCGAAACTTCCTGTCGCGCGGCCGCGTCGACCGCAGCGACCTTCTGCGTGATGGATCTGACGTGACCCATCACCCTTTCGTCCCGAAAATCGTACGGGAAAGTCTCCGTCCATTCTGCCAACAGCTGCACCAGTCGGGGTACGAAACGGTGTAGTCGTTCCTGCAAAATCCTCATGTTACTTTGATTAATTTGCATTTTCTCCTACCATCTAGTACAACTACTATTACTACTACTACTAGTACTAGTACTACTATTATGACTACTACAACCACTGCTATAATGCCTCGTTATACATCTCTTATCTCTCTTACATCCTCGTTTCTTGCTCGTTAAGAAAATTTCTAAAAAGATGTATCTACTTGTTTGTAGATATCCCCCGTATCTTTTCGTACATCTTTCATTAGATATTCTTTTAATCAAATTATATATAATAATATTAGTGTATTATGAGAAATGTTTTTCGTTTGTTTATAACATCGACGAACAACGATTTAGAATGACCTCTAAGTAATGTTTACTTCAACTTTATCGCCGAGATAGAAACACGTATAAAGTGGTTTTTATAATTGTGTTGTTCCTTGTCTCCTTGGGTAGGACAATGTCGACCTAGAAATTGACTCGTGAAGCAGCAAAAACTCGTTATCTTTGAAAAGAGTAGGAGGGGTAGGACGAACGAGGAGAGAAGAGGGGATAGGTCGAGGTGAGATGCGACGAAACGATAACGCACGGTACCAGTCGTGCTCTTGGCGGTGCGGTAGACATATCTAAGAGAAGCAAAAAGGAAGAAGAAAAATAATAGAGAAAACGAGAACTCACCTTGCCGCCTTCTCCATTCAGATTTTGCTGATGCTCGCAAAGGGCGCAAACCTCGCCCAATAGCTCGTGCGGTTTGATGAAGAGCCTTGCACTTAGTAAAAAGGCAAAGAGGTAAGCACGATCGGGATAATATTCCTCGGTTGGTACCATGTGCTGCACTAACGCTTCCAAGGATCCAGAAACTAAGTTTCCGTCTCGGTACACTAGAGCCTGAAACAAGACACCCGGCATCCTTGAGTACGTGAAACAAGATACCTCCGAATGTGTCACCATTTGTTTTTCCACCCTAAATGCAAATGCAAGGTATGAATTTGTATGTATTGCGCTTTAATGCACTTCTACCGAAATATACTCGTCTACCATAATGTAACGCGAGGAATACGCTGCCCTGATAATGGAAATGCTTTCTTGCGAAAATGTTTCGTGCTTTCGCTTTTTCTTCTTCGATGAATGAGGTAATAAAGATCGTACTACAATCTAGAGCGTTTACTTACTCTTCGATTTCATACAAATCGATATCTTTCGTTATTTCGTTTTTTAAAGATAAGAGTACATGGACGAGTTCAATTGTAAATTATTCATCTATATGCGTTTAAGTCGATTATACGACACTATTATCTCGTTGGATTAGTGTAGAAAATATCTACAATATTTCCGAGATTCTCTTCGTAGTTTAAGATTTGTTTTTGTATAGATATTTACTTACTTCCAAACGTGTTGCTTTGGGATTATAAAGTTTCTTGTCAACCACCTTGTCGAGGGTAGGAAAATTCGTACGTGTTACTGTACTTAAAAGTTTCTAATAATCTCTACTGTATTTAAATGTAACAAGAGATAAATTAATGTAAGTACGATACTCCGAGAATCGTTTCTTCGTGTCGCTATTACGAGATAGTTTATAAAGTAAATTAATCAATTTTCACGTAGCTACGATATCAATACGATTTTATAAGCTTTGTAAAAATAATATTACTTCTCTTCGGAAAAATGTTACGATCTTAACGTCAGATTATTTCCTTGGGTTTTATGGTATTTATCGTACGAATATAAACGGAAACTTCGTAATCCTAAGGTAGGAAGGGATGACCCTTCGGGTCTTCCAAACGGAAGAAGTTGATGTTACGAGAGTGAACATTTCGCTAGACTTCGTAAGCGTTAAATGCAACGAAAAGTTGGAGCTAATCCCCGAGCTTCGTAAGTCAACGGGATTAATTGTAAGCGACTAAGATAGCTATTCCTACACTTTAGGTATATATTATTTTTAAATGAATCAAACTTTTACCATGATCAAATAAAATAACATTCTATTACTAATTGGATTGGATCTATTGAGTTTTTGAAAAGAGAAAGGGGAAGGAGAGAGAGAAAGAGAGAGAGAGAGAGAGAGAGAGAGAGAGAGAGAGAGAGAGAGAAACAAAAAGAGAAAAAGAGAGTGAGAAATGAAGAGAAAATAGAAACGAAAGTATTCCCACGAATCGTCGTGGCAATGAGAGTCAGAGAACCCTTTTTGAGGTTTCCACAAATGTTAGTATAGTATTGAGATACGTCGTTCTAAAGTTACTACCAAGCCGCAGTCTGTTAAATCTGTGCGCTATTAAAGTTACGCCCATTGCTATGCCGCTAAGCCCTGAACATCTCTATCGAGGATTCAAATGGCTTAAACTTAGCACGGGTTAATATACCATCGACGATGAAACATTTGCAACGAGAACTTGCAAACCATCGACGAACTTGCGACGTAACCAGGCCGACCATGTTACTACGAGGTAATATTAACGACATAACAACGATTACAGGCATCGTTACAAAATGATGATTTTACCATACGCTCAGAGAAATTTCTCCTTTAGCTTTAAAAGCGAATGCAGAGCGTAATTATCGGATTAATCTTTTTTTTTTTACGCGAAAAAGAAAGAGAGGGAGAGAGAGAGAGAGAGAGAGAGAGAGAGAGAGAGAGAAAGAGAGCTTCGTTCATCGACATTATTCCTCGGGAAATTATTACGTTGGCAGGGAATTTCATTAATTCACTAATTTCTATCTAAAGCGCTACCCTTTGTTTTCTTTTTTATCTTATTAATAAATGGTTTTATAATAGACCCATCTCTCTGTACTCGATTTTTATCTCGACTTTACAAATACATACGCCATAGGCATGTTTCGAAATGTTACGAAGTTTTAAGAGGATTACTTTCATCTTCATTTAGACGGTGAGAGCTATAAGACCACGTTTCACATGAAATACAAGTTCTATTGGGATAAAGAATTCTCTTTCTCCCCATTGTCACCCCAACGACCTTATTTATTTATCCGGTTTGTTTGGATTTGTCTTTACCTTTGAGTCTATCTATCTCTCTTTCTCTCGATGTTTTCGTTTTACGAATTGAAATGTAAACAATTATCTGCTTTTACATTTTCAATAATAATACTCACAAAGAGAATTACGAAAAATCTCAATAATTACGTTTCTGATAAGTTTTATAAGCACTGAATTAATCATTATCAATAAGATCGTACTGTGTGTACGTGTGTGTGTGTGTGTATAAAATCTACGAAATAAGCGTTATTATTACGAATCATTATGAATATAATAGTCAAATATTATAAATCATCTAATCGTTATATACAATATTATAAATCATATATCATAATCATTATAAATAAT
The DNA here is from genome assembly GCF_014466175.1 of Vespula pensylvanica. Lineage (NCBI taxonomy): Eukaryota > Metazoa > Arthropoda > Insecta > Hymenoptera > Vespidae > Vespula > Vespula pensylvanica. The sequence goes on from NC_057685.1 coordinate 14,561,428, forward strand.
TTATATCAACGGAATAAATTGGATATGTTTTAGTAGCGCACAGAAACCGAAATGGTTTTGTTGATGGTTAAAGCAATAAAATGAATGGACTATTATACGAATAATGGAATTATTCAGTCGGAGGTAAAACGTAAAACCGAAACGAATATTTTTACTTTGGAAGCAACTTCATTGTTTTGTTTCTATTAAAAACATATTATGTTTAATGACGTAACCGTAATTCGCCATAATTTTTCTTTCATCTTCGGCTATTTTTACTTACGTAAAAAATCTTGGCAAAAGTTTCTTTCGCAAGATATGACAGTGCACATTCGTCTTAAGTGCGATTCAAATTATATGAGATCAACACTATGTTGATCGTACATGTGTACATATCCAGAGACAGAAGTTGCGTGTAGCTGGAATCGGCCTATAAAATTAACAATGCGTACTTCGCCACTTAGCAGGCGCAATCTAAAGTTTGCCGTCTTATTATGCAGATAGGGGCTCGTATGCATGTACCGGTTTCGAATAGCAAATTTCGAATAGTTGAATTGAATTTCGACGTATAAAGTGCCGAGTGAAATATGTCGGAACGTTAATGTTAACGTCGAATTCGTTTCTTTCGTTCCACAATCGACGTAAACTCATTTGTTTCTCTTTTTCCCTCGATGTCTCTCTCCTCTTTCTCTTTCGGAGAATTTGGTAAAGAAGAAGAGTAAAAGGAATGATGGATGAGAATGGATAGACAAATTGGAAAGAAAAAAAGAAGATAAAAAGGAGAAAAAAGTAAGTAAGATAGGGTTCGAGATAGAAAAGCGGATTGTCAGAGACAATTCAGAACCTTTGGAAGAGTCAGTCAGGCTTTATTTGGATGTTTTCGTTCGTAGCATTGATTCTACCTATTGACTAAACTAATCCTCAATAAGTCTTTTCTTTTCTCCCTATTTTACTCTTTATTACCGCAGCGATCATACGTACGCATAAAGAAACAACGGTACAACGGAGATGTCTCTTTTTATTCGTTGGTTTGCGGTTAAAAGGTTTTTGTTTTATACCACGTATGACGTCGAACTCTTGACAAATAAACTAACGTGAGTACTCTACTCAAAAAATTGATGTATTATAGCAACGATCGTTCCTTCGTGAATGATAGAGAAAGAGAGAGAGAAAGAGAGAAATGTAAATGTATAAAACATTCAAAGTAGAAACAGATTAATATCCTGTCATGAAATCACATGCTTTTACGTTGCATATGATAGCACCTGATATTGTAATTAGGATACATACAATGAAAGAGAAATAAAGAATACGAAATTGCGAAAAGTATTTAACTATTTGATTGTTAACATATAAGTACCAGTGAATACTTCGCATAATAAATTCTATAGTTAAAGTCTTTTATCTCTCTTTCTATTAGAGTTAATCGAAATTGATTATTCGTATTATTCAGAAAAAGATTTTCTATTTCTATTTTATTTTCCTACGATATGCTTAGCCCATAAGTACATCAAGAAGAAGGGACCGTCCGTTGCTGAGCTTGCAGAAGACCGTTCATACATTTGCGATGCGTGAGAGTGGCACGCAAGAAAAAGGGATCATAAAATTTATTGGTTCGTTCTATATAGGTTCATCTCTACGTATCGTTGATATTTTGCAAGTGGAAGAAGATGAAACTACGTTTGAAATATTCATGAATGTATTACTTTTTTGATTTATAACGATAAAACATATTTTTCCGAGATTACGTGATCAAAATTTTCTTTTCGACATAGCGTGTTAAAATTTCGAACGACATTACGGATCTATTTATTCTACAGCGAAACCACGTTTTATATTCATTTTTTATGAATATCACGTGATTCATTCTGCTGCTATTCAAGAAGTTACTGTTTCTAGCAACGTTCGAAATATTTACAGCGTTCTTCGAAACCATCTTATCTTATTGGACTTGAATGTATCTAGGAAATTGGACGATAGAACATTGAAGGTGTTCGTTTGAGAAGTACGAATCGGTCAAAGGTTATAGAGACATCATTTTTCGAAATAGAAAGCGATTCGAGCGAGATACCACTCACGTACGCGAAGCTTACGTTTCAAGAGGAAAATTTTCAGTAGACATATTTATCGACGTTGGTAAGTGTCTACGTGTTTTGCGTTTAGCTATTGCAATTTAAAGATTTAAGAAAGAAGACTCGTGTAACTTGAATGTTCGTTTTGCACTTTATTGGTATTTCGCGTTAGAATTTTACACGAAAAAAGATCATCGTGTTGAAGAAGAGAATCTCGAAAATATCGTTTTTACGATAACGAGATATTTGTTATTGTTGGAACGATATAGAAGCTATTTTTTTGTTGATAGCAAAACGAACAAGAAAATTTATCGACTTTCGTGTTTGTAGTTTCTAGCGATTCTATTTCAAACAAGTCGATCGAAATAAACCATGAATACGTAAAGGATAGAATGTCTAGTAAAACAAAAACACATTAATTCAATGATAGACGAGATTGCTAAACGGCTTAGTCACTCGTTTAAGTCTTACTCTAAATTGCTTGCGAATCAAAGCTCGGTGACTAGCATTTTGGCAATTAGACAGCTATTGAGTTGTACGTGTCCATGAGTCGATTATGCGAATGAACTACGATAGCTTAACTGGTCAGAGTGTGTTGAAGAGAACATTTGGGTACAAAGGTTGGATTGTTCGATCGATCTGTGACTTTCTAATGTGTCCTTTGATCGTTAGATACAGAAACGTATTTCGAATCAAGTTCCAATTATAACACAGTTCAATAATATTCTACAATATATCGCAGTATCGTTATATATTTTCCATCTTTTAAATCGCTGGATATATTCAATCTAACCACGTACGTACGACGAACAATAAAAAAAAGAAACGGATATATTATCAAAGCCAGTCCGTTTGTTTGTTTCAATCCCACGGAGAGATAATAACCAGCGCATAAGTTCACACGAGTCACACGCTACGCTCTAACAATTTAATAAAGAGAAACCCTTGAATATTTTTTGGATTGAAAAAAAAACTGGTATGGAAAGGTAAAAGGTGAGGATGATACGAACGTTTTGCAAGTGTTCCCGTAGTTTTTAACTTTATAGGTAGTAGAAAAATGCGAAGCAGAGGGAGTTGCGTGGACGTTGAGGATGGCGGGGAAGGTAAACTCATGGGTTGTTAGGGAAGGGAAGGGGAGGAGAGTTGAGGGGTGAAAAAGGCAGAATCGAGGAGGATGAATTCAGAGCTCTTGCTGGCTGGCTCCTTTGTTATAACGCGTTGAGTCTTCCTTTCTTTTCTACTCTTTTCATACGACCGTTCCACCACTGGCTCTGCAATCCTCCATCCTCTATCCTCTCTTCTCTCTCTTTCCTTTTTACAGCTAGCTCTTCTTCCGTACACAAGCCAGGCTGCCTTGTGCACTCCGTAGAGGCCGCCTGTGGTTTTTATGTATCCGGCTTAATAAAACGTTCAGCTCTCTTTTACCGTTATATCGTACATCTACGCTTAGCCTTTCCTTTCTCTTTCCTCTCTTTCTCTCTCTCTCTCTCTCTCTCTCTTTCCCTTTCTCTTTCTTTCTATCTCTTTCCCTTCAGTCCTCAACCTTTGCATAACGTTCATTCGTTATAGTATATGTATGTCGAAGCAGAGTATATTATCCTTCTGACCTCCTTACTTTCCATTATTTTAAAATTACTTGGATTTTAAAATTACTTGGAACAACTCGGACAACGATGTTGTATATCTAGTTACGTTAATTAGCCAGGAATTTTTTTTCTTTTTTATTTATTATTATTCTTTTCTTTTTTAACACTCTCTGCGTCATCGTTCGTATTAATTAATTGGTACTATCGTCAAATATCAATAAAAGGTCGATATCAAAAATCGCAATAAGTAACAAAGAACTACGACTTTTCTTTAGGTATGTATTATCTAGGTACATATTTTTCAGATCGCATGTTTCCTCGATATTTTCTCTACGAAAGTAATCCTTCTCTCGTTTCGTGAGCACCGAAACGTATAGAAGATACCGAGAAAAGTAATATACGCTGTGTTTACTCGGTTTTTTTTATTTTTTATTATTTCAAGAGACATTACGGAAGCGGAGTAATTAAAGAGATTTGTAGGACGAACGTGTTTTCAGTCGCGAGGATTACCGCTTCGTCTTTCGGATTAGTTACATTGTTTATATTAAGTATAACACGTATATACACACAGTACGTAAAGCAGCAAGAGAAAGACTTTTAAAAAGTTAACAATTTTCATAAAATTATATTTACATATATATAATTTTATGTTTAAAATACATACACGTGTTCACTCGTATACGTATATTTTTCGTAATTTAAAAAGACTCTTTCGTTATAATCATCACCGTAAAACTTCAATCAAAATTTTTACCATCTGTGAAAGTCTCGTTGGGGGAAAATAAAGATGGTTTCGTAGTGCACTCATCGCATACGAAAGAAGTAGCGATTATGAAGAGTGTGGATAAGCCAAAGAAGAATATTAAAAAGAGGAAGAGTGTGTTTTCTGAACAAAGAGATAAAACAAAGCGAAGAAGCTACCGTGAGAAAAAAGCAAGAGAGAGAGAGAGAGAGAGAGAATAAGAGGGAGAAAAGCAAACTTCCAGCTATTTCGAGGAAAAAAATTTGGATCGCAATTAGGAAATTAGTTTTTCACTCCGAAATCAACGAGTGAGCTCGCGCCAACGAGTTTTTTCGTAAGATGGAAGTAAAATGTATTTTCGTATATGTATGCGTGCTGCGAACCCATGTACCAGAAACTTTACGTTTCGATATGTACTTCCGGCGTTTTCTGAAAAATCAATGTTTAGTTATCCGCCGACCAGGTCGAAGATCGCTTTTCGTAAAAAGAGAGGGTTATCAATAGAGAAAGTGAAAAAGTTTTAGAGTGGACATATAACAAGACAACGTTCGAGTTTTCGATTAACGACTTACGAGGTGACGAAATGAAAAAAGGAAATATGAGAAATCGAAGATGTGAAACTCGATAAAATAATAAGTATAATAAAAAGATGTGTCTTATTTCGTAGAACGAAAGAAAGAATCGTGGATATATCACTAGATTGATGTGGTTTGTAACGAACGGTAGTTACTTTAATTTTACGGATATCAATGTGATCCGACGATTAAAGAATGATTCCATCAGTTTCATTCAAAGTATAATTTCATTTAACGTTATTGACTTTCCATCTTTGACATATTATCGACGTTACTATATATGATCGAATTCGAATACTCGATGTACACGCACGTAACATATATCTACATGTACGTGCGTACTCTACGTAGTTTGTACGCGTAGAAACGCGCGTCCGCAATAGCGACATTCCGTGCTCGAGAAGCGGCGAACAGTATTCGGAGTATCGGCGAGAACGCCCAGCCGAATTTCCAGTGATAATGTATGTGGGTCGATCGAGAGTGGTTACACTTTCCGCCTGATCTTCGGCTAACTGTCGTGGTAAGATAAGCCGAGTTGAGGAAATGCGGGAAATGCGAGCTATGCGGGAATCCGCACGCTCTGCGATCGATACATACTCAGACTTTGGCCTTTCAAAACTATTTCAACTTGTACACAGTATTGCCCGGCGGGAAAACGATCTTCCGTTTGCCTCGCTTTCCGATTATACCAATGGCAACTGCTACCTTCCGGACAAATCTTGTTAATAGAGTATAACGCAGGCAAACGCGTAATCTCCGATACGCAATGAAACAAATTCAAATGTCGAAGTGTGGTTTCTATATTAGTACATAGTCGTATACGTCGCTCGTTAAATCTTACCAACATTCATCGAATTCTAAGAGAACGAATTTATCGATCCATTCGTATTCGAAACTATTTACTCGTATCCGAGAGCAGAGCGTATGCATTTAATCGACGAAGATTCAATCCGATACCGAGGACCGAGTGAAAATGTTGGAATATAACGAGCATTAAAAAGTAATCGGTCTTTCATGAAACATTCTTCGATCGTAGGACAGACATGGACGTCTACGGTAGTGAGACTCGAGGCGAAAGGGGCTCTGATTTTGCTGGCGCATGTAAATCGAGGGACGCGTGGAAAAAAATTGCGAGAGAGTGCGAAAAGAGAGAGGGACAGGCGAATGGATAGATAGATAGATGATAGAGAGAGAGAGAGAGAGAGAGAGAGAGAGAGAGAGAGAGAGAGGAGAGAGAGAAAGAAAAAGAGATATAGAAGGTGGTCGCGTGTGAAAGATAAAGATAGAAGATGAAAAAAATTGGTGACGCTTATCAGACCGGGTGCGAACGTGGACGTTTCGAAACGAATGATCGGTGCAGTTTCACGAACTGGAACTATCCCACTCTCTTTCTCTTCCATCACATCCACCCTTTCCACCCAGTTCCATCCTTTTTCGATTGTCCACACTGCGCCATCCCCACTTTCGAACGCATCGAACTCTCTTGTCCGTTAGTCTCTCCCATTCCATCTTTGGAGATCAAGCGAAGCAGGCAGAGGAACGCGGATAAAGATTTTAATTCCGTACGAAAGGATCGACGCGCGAAAATCGGCCGCCGGGAGAGATCGATTCGGTCTGAATTGATGGACCAGTGAGAACAATGCTTAACTTCGAAAGTAATCGCTTAATCCCTGCGTTTTAACTACCTCCGACCGATTTCCTCTCCCTTTTCCCCTATTCTTTCTGCTTTCTTCTTATAGTATTGTTAGATACGTTTCTTTTTCCGTTTTTCTTTTTTTTTTCTTTTTTTTTATTATTATCTACTTATCCCCGAAGTTTCGTTAACTTTTTCATTAGCGTTACGATGCCAATTCCTACGAAGGTATCATTTTTATTTTTCGAAGAATATTTACTTTGTTATATTTTAATTAGCAGCCACACGACTCGTTTCTTTCATACGTGGTAAGAAAGGTGTTGAAACGTGCATTTTCCAAGTACAAAGAATATTTATATACAAAGGGATAAGCTGGAGGGAGAAGCGTGTGAGGAGATAGTATAAAGAAGTAATTTTCTTTATTAAAAGGATTGCGAATGCGTTGAGAAATAAATAAGCATTGTTAAAGAGGTGTAAAAAGGTTGTCGGAAACGTAAATTTTTCTATTTATTTTATATTTACTTCATTCTTATTCCATATCAGCATTACTATGCTATTTACATTTTGTTTAGAAGTATTAATAATTTTGCACTTTTCTATAATGTATTCGATAATATAACTGTGTAGATGTCGAGCTTCGATATTGTGAATATTTTATAACGATTTTGGTACGAAGAATTATCAAATTTTTGTGAATTATCTCGATCAAACGTACTTGGCCATATTCTTTTCGACGTATCACCGTTTTATCTTTGTTGCCTCGTAATAAATCATTTAGTTCGTGAAAATAAAATGAAGTGAACAATGTCGATAGTAAAACAAACGACTTTTCTTTTGGTCATAGTGCAAGTTTTGTCGAAAATTCGTTTCAGCGAAGTTTTAACGTAAGAACCGCGAAATTATCAACGAGAAGGAAAAAGTCGATTTGTTCTTTCTCACCGAAGAGCAGTTCCGACGGTCTTTCAACGTCCTTTACGAACGTTTTGCTCGAGACTATTGTATTTCAAAGAGCGAGGAAGAACGTCGAGAAATAAAAAGGGCTATTTTGTTCGAGTCGAGCCGAGTAGAGTCTGTCGTTCGCGAGAAGCTTTGGATGGATTTTCTAAAAAAGTACGTATGTATCTATGTAGCAAGTATTAACTTTATCGTTTAGTATCTACTATGTATTTATATCTGCGTGACGTTTTATATCGTACGCGAAAGTCTAAACAGATCGTTTAAGAGAAATAAGAAAATTTATAAATTAATTCTGTTAATAGAAAATCTTTTGATGTATTAATTTTAATCGAATATATTAATTCATTGTCGATTAATATGGCTTTGCAAAATAACATGCAATTTAATAATTATTATTCGATGTATAATCTTTCAAATAATTATCAAAGTGCTTACGTGTTCGGTATTTATAGCTGCACCGTCGCGAATATCCTGATGATCAGCACCAGCACCATTGACCATGCCAGAACCAGGAACGCCACTACCTCCTCCACCTTTTCCACCGACACCACCGGCTGGAGTTTGCGGTAAGCTCTGAAAAAAGAAGTTTAGTTGAAATTTAATCAAACAACGAAATTGAACAAGCATTTTGTTAAAGACAAATATCCTCTTGTTATCTCTTTGATAAATTTTTTCTCTCTTTAAATAGCCAAAATATCCTTTTTGTAATATCTACCTTGAAAGAGATCAACTTTTTTTCCATTTATCAAAACTTTCTTCTAATGAATCTCATATGATCTCAGATTTTATAAAAATAATTTTGAAAGGAAAAATCTCCGTTCCTTCATTTGAGAAATACTTTTTTGCTAATTATAAAAGAAAAGAAAAAACAAAATTCGACCTACGAGATCATTTGGTAATTAGCGGATTTCAAGCTCGTTAAAGAAGCAGATAACGTACTTTCGTAAGCGATGATCCTGCAGAATCGAGAGGTACGATATCCACGGACACAAATTTCCGAAAGTATCCATCGATTGGATTCGATCGTTGAAGCGGCATATTTTTTTCTGAGATAATCCACGCATATTAATTACGTTGAATTTCGCAAAGCTTTCGCTTATTGCATTCGCCTATCGTAATTAGGACGGCTATGGAAGTCATATATTAATTACACTATTCTCGTGTTATACGAATATTATAAATTTTTAATTGCCAGCAGCCCTTCTACCTTGTTGTTATCAGAAATTGGTACACCGATAATTGTACAGCACGGAGGAGCTCTGATTAATCCAGAGCAGAGTTTGTTCATTGCGAGGCTTTAGCAAGCTGGACATTGTTTGCAAGCGGTGAGTTTATAAACATGACACAAAAGCTTCGTGTGTAGACTTGTGTGTAGAGTGTGTGTTACTATAGCGATATAATGGAGTTTGAAGAGAGAGAGAGAGAGAGAGAGAGAGAGAGAGAGAGAGAGAGAGAGAGAGAGAAAAAATAAAAGAGAAATAGGAGAGCCGGTAAAGTTAGGGAACGTAAGCGTTCCTAGGTACTCTCAAAGGAGTGTGTCTTATACATTGAAATAGAAAAAGAGAATGAGAGAGAGAGAGAGAGAGAGAGAGAGAGAGAGAGAGAGAGAGAGAGAGAGAGCTTATGATGCAATTAAAGGACGGTGTATTCTAGGTCATAAAATTTCAGACGTACCTAATATTGCGGTTTAATGACGGACGGCTTTTAATAAAGGATTATGATACGCTCGTTAAATCATACGTCAGGGGAAACTTTTCCATCGTGCTGCATTAGGATTGATCGAGTTCGTGCGATTCGTATAGCTGCCAACCACACCGGAAGAAAACTTTATGATACCTTACTAGCATAGCTCGTTATCAACGACAGTACTGATAGGGTAATTTTCGTTTAACCCTTTTCATTTTTCACATCGGAAGGTCGAGAAACCTGAGGGAGAATGAAAAAGAGAGAAAAGCAGAGAGAATGCTAGAGAACGTATTCCTTCCGTAACGATGATTGATCTTCGCTTTCCAGCTTTTTAACAGGCCCGTGTAACGTGTTCCATACTCATCCTCGAAAACGTTCAAAATGGGAATAAGAGTCGCAATGATGCGAAGCTGACGCGTCGTTCCATTATCCTCATGTTATATCGATGTGTTTACCGAACGTTCGATACTCGTTCTCTTTACATTTACCCCTTTCTACTCCGACAACGGCGACGACGACGGCTACGGCTATGGCTACGACTACGACTACGACTACGATTACGACTACGACTACGATGTAACTGCTGATTAAGATAAAATTGTAAAATCGATAGGGGCCCCGTAGAAAGCGGGTGTGCACGGCTAAGGAAATAGAACTAAAAAAAGAGTAAAGAGTCTCGTCGCCCTGAAAGGATGTCTTCCATTAAAAATGCTTTTAGGACGAAGTTCGCAACCCGATAAAGCGATATTTGGTCTTCCTAATGACATAGCCGATTGTACGGCACTTTGTAACAACGAGAGCGAATCAGAGGGGAAAGGGAGAATGGGGAGATCTCTCTAAAGAGAAAGAGAGAGAGAGAGAGAGAGAGAGAGAGAGAGAAAGAGAGAGAGAGTCAGAGAGAAATAGAGAAAGCTGCTTCTCGTTCTATAAGAAGAAAGGTATGAAGAAGGAGAAAACGAAATAAAGGCTCGTTCACGTTGGATCGTGAGCTTCGAGAAGCCGAACTAAGATCAGACCTTGGTCTACGCCCACCCACGCCTATTTCGTGTATTGGTAATAGCGTAAAGTGCTCCTCTCAAAGTAATAGAGCCTCGAAGACCCTTTAAGTGACGTTCGGCACTTTACGATCGCTCTCTTCCTCTTTCTCTCTCTCTCTCTCTCTCTCTCTTTCTCACTCTCTCTTTATCTTTCTCACTTTCGTTACAGAACTTTCTTGCGGTCGTTCCATTTTCACGTAATATAAAAGAGCAAAAGATCGTTTGGGATCATAGCTTCGCTAGCTGGTCTTGTTCCTTCCTTTTTTGTTTTTTTTCTTTTTTTTTTTATTTCTTATTCGATACTTCCTTAAATAGAAAAATATCTTTCATATCAATCGAAGGGCTTGTACTTACACGTAGAACACGTTGAATTGAAAATGATTTACTGATTTTTTTTACATACGTTCAGAATAAGGGGGAAAGAAATATTTCAGGCTAACTAGATATTCTTCTCAGAAAATGGAATTATACCAATGGTGAAAAGTTAAACCAAGCTGTGCATTTTATATATATATATATATATATAACCAGAGAAGTGGAGGAAATACAGATCTTGGTGAATTTCTTTGAGGCGACTTGCACTTTTTATTTTGCGCCGAATCGAAAAGCAGGAAGAGTTCTTTTCACGGTTTCATCTTCGTCTGCCTTTCGCTCGACATTTCCTATAGAGAACGCCACGATTCTCGGCTCGTAACACCTCTCTCATCTCCTTCTCGTCCTATAATTATTTTTTACTTTTTCCTTCCAAGCTTAAAAAAAATTTGCGGTTGTTCCCTTCGACTTGCACGGTATTTTTGTACTTTATTTTACCCCTACGAGTTGCTACTCTTTTGGAACACCGAGAAGCTTTTAAAAGTTTTTTAAAGAAATATTCGAAGCATTGCATTCGATTTTGTTTGGAACGTGCATTGATCAAAATGTGCGATGTTTTATGTGTTGATGTACGATGTATTTACTTCACGCTTTCATCTTTTATCTATTATGAACGAAAATCCCGTAGATCGTATAGTCACGATTCTAAGCACTATCCGGAAGAAAGTAGGATGATTTGTCAAAATTATGAAACCACATAAACCTAGAAGATCAATGAAGTAGATATATACATATATACATGTATCGAAGCGTAGAAGAGTATTACTATAGAAATGAAAATTAAATTAGATCAGGTGACGGAGCTTTTAGTCGTAAAAAAGGAAAAAGAAAAGAAAAAGAAACAAACAAGGATTCACGATCCTATCCATTCTTCAATATATCATCGAAGCTTAATTTAAAAATATGTTCCAAACGAAATATGTCTTGACGATGTTAAAACGATAGTTATATGAGTATACGTGATGTATTAAGATTTATGTGTGTACGTATATGCTTATTTGAAAATATAAAAATATGTGTATGTATTCATGAGACAACATTTATGTATATATATATATATATATATATATATATATATATATATATATATATAGACACATACACACACCACACATGTATATAGATATTTAGACTTCAGAGAATAGAAGCAAGTTCACGTTTTACCTTGAACAGAGCTCCTCAATTTCCTGATCGACTTTTCAGATACAAAGTAAGCATATTCTCGATAGAGCTCGTAATAAGTTCGTCTGAACGTTCCTTCTCGATGACGTTGCAATACCTCTCTCTCTCTCTGTCTTTCTTTTTTCTTATTCTTCCAATCCATCCTATGATAGATCACGATAGCGATGATAGTAAAAGAGAGATAAAAAGGAGATATAAGGACAGAGAGAAAATAGGAAGCGTAAAGGGTGAAGGCGAAGAAAAGATCGCGCCTCGTAGGCACTCGAGTCGCGTGAATCCTCGTGAAACTGAATTTTCTCGACGAAGCCTGTAAAGTGCAACGTAAAAGACCGGCTAACTCTGTTCCACGAGACTTCTTGGATCCTAGAAAGTAAAAATAGAATAAGATAGAAAGAGATAGATAGATAGATAGATAGATAGATAGATAGGTAGAGAGAGAGAGAGAGAGAGGGAGAGAGAGAGAGAGAGAGAATGAGAGAGAGGGTAGATTCTCTGGAACCTGCTGCCTGCTAGAAGGATAAATCACCGTGAACGTATTTATTCGAAATTTCAGCAAGAAAATTCAAGAAGTATCTCGCGAAATGGCTGCTCATGATTCTTCAAAAATAATGTGAGAATTTGATGGACGTGATCGTTCTTATCCTCGTTGGATTCGATTACAAAATGTGATGGAATTTTTCATAGAATTATTATTGTTTCATCAAGTAGATCGTTATTTACACGTCCATATATGTATGTATTTATATATATATATATATATATATATATATATATATATATATATATATATGTATACGTGTGTACGTTCACGTAGCTGTACGAGTGAAAATTCTATTCCGTTATTGTCAAACGTCCCTTAGTTCGCCCAAAGTATTATGGAGCTCGGGACACACACTACCGGTTCCTGAGATTAAAGCTAATTGCTTTTGCGTAACGCCGTGAATTTTAATGAAATTTATAAGTATAACCTTCCTCCTGACCTCTTTACCATAATCAAAGAGAGAACATTTAAGAAGGAAAACCATAAAGTAGCAGTACGGTGTTCCTTCCTTCGAAAATATTTATGGCGTGTGGAATAATAAATGTTTTGTGAAAACACAAGTATTTTGAGTTTTTATATTCGTGAATTTTCTTATTTTTTTTTGTTTAAATTTCCATCTCGTTGATTACGATCGTTCGGACGTTTCCGAAAACGTGGGAAACAAACAGAAGAAAGAAAGGAAAAAAAAAAGAAAAAAGAAAGAAAGAAAGAAAGAAAAAAATTGATCGGATACCGCGTTCGTAATCCTGGTTATCGACATCATCGCGATTCCGGGTAAGCTTCGGATTTTCGCTTAGGATGACGCAAAGAATTTATCGAAGGATAAAGTTGCGTTTCTAGATCGATAATTGAACCGACTAGAGCAGTTTCGACAAAGTATTAATACGTGTAATCCAACATATTATGTATACATACATATGTATATATATAAATACATACATAAGGTATATAAAGCACCTCGACGTTACATATACATGTATACTTCAGGTAAGTGTGTATATCCAAGGACTATTAGAATGTGTGTAGTTTCAGAGATCGGATGAAAACAGGGAGATGTAAGTACCTACCACAGCAATCTTGCGTTACTACGAAAGTTTAATTACCTGCAAAAAGTCCGTTGAAGTTTACGCAAGTAGGTAGGTACGTACACGCTCTTAAAATTGTTTGGAACTTTTGAAGGGCGTAAAACTTCCTTGAAGAAATGCCTGCCACGCTAGAAAAAGATCTATCGAACGATAGCGTTTCATTAAAGTATTTCAAAGCCGTAAGCCGTATGGCGATTTAATATCCAAGTTTTCAAGCTCGGTTTTAGGCGTCTATTAGAAGAAAAAGAGAAAGGTGAGAGAAACGTTTGATATTTCGAACCACTGAGTATTAGCTTTTCTACGGTTGTTACTAATGAGCATAACGAGTTACTGCGCTGTTTGATAATAATCGCGGAAACTGCTTATTCCGCTGGCGATGGATTTCAATAACTACTTCCTCTCGAAACTTTGGTAATTAATAATTAGTAACAATTCGAGAGGCCTCATTGTAAAGCCTATATATTTATAAAAGACATGTCCGTCATTTAAAATGTTTTATAAATGATATTAACTCTATATAAAATTAAATTTATTCCTTTAATTATAACTTATGAATTGAAGTTTACGTCGCAGAAAAGTAAATAAAAAAACAAAAAGGAAAAGAAGTTTCATTATTTCGAAGGATCTCGTCCGTGAATACACGCGTTACGTTTTGTACGCGTAGTTGGCAAAAGACTAAGAAAAATCAGGACGCCTTTTTCGCGAAGCTTTCAAAATAAATTTTCGGCGTTGCTTTTCACGCGGTACGCGACCCTTTCATTTCACGGCACTTTCAACGAACCCTTGATGAAGATCTCTATAGAGTGAGTGAGTAAGTGAGTGAGTGAGCGAGTGAGAAAGAGAGGGAGAGAGAGAGAGAGAGAGAGAGGAAAGAAATGGGAGAAAAAGAGAGAAGAAAAGAAAAAAGGAAAAAACGCAGCAGGATTTGCGTCCTTGAATAAAAAATATGCGTGTAGAAGCACGTGCCCGTATTCAAAAATTATAAGGGTAAGTGTCGAGAACGAGATCACGTTTAAAGAGACTAAAACAATAAGATTATAGCGATGAATGATTTCTCAAAATAGCAAAGACGAAGATGGAAAAAAAAATGACGGGACGAAGCGAGGATCGTAACGATAATTGTCACGTAATCTTTCAAAAGAAAAATATAAATTTATAATATTTATATCTTTCTCGATATCGTTTTTTAAATGGTTAAAAATCGAAGTTAGTAACTTCAATAAAGTTATTTCAACGATCTTAAGGTAAATATTTGTCTATAATTCTCTATTCGTTTGATGAGTCAAGTTAAATTGCCTTCAAAATTGCATTTCTGTGAGTATAAGGATTATTTTGTGTATATGTGTATACGTACATATTACGTGTAGCGGTACCATGTTCTACGTCATGAGTAACTCGTATAAATTTCATCGTAACTGTCTGAAAGGGACGAGCATCACAAGTGTATTAGCTTCATGATGAAAAGGGTAATATCGAAATGTATTAGTTTTGGGTATTGAAATATTGTTAACACTGTATATACGTAATTTTAGTAGAATTAAAAAAATCGAGAGAAAAATTGTTCCTTCGTTTCCATCATGAATGTCTTTGATTGAGTCATCCTATCTGATGTCTTTTTATGTATGCGTTTCTTATCAAAGGAATATTCCATAGCAAGTTAGAAGATTATTTAGAATGATATATGACGTAAGGTAATTGTAAGAGCACGAAGATAGGTCATTATTTTAAGAAAACGAGTAGTTGATTAATCGTATAACTTTTATAGTAAGACAGCTGAGAAGGATTCAACGTTCTTTCTTTTCTTTTTCTTCCTGTTCTTTTTTAATAATAGTAAAATAAAATCGTGAAAGAGACTCGGAGAATTTCGCTGGTATTGATAAAGGGTTACGATTTTTATTCTTTCGTTTACAACAGATAGCAATACTTCGTCGTGCTAACTTAATGTTTATTCACAGGGCACCGATCTCGGCTTACGGCACTGTTTAGAGTGAATTAACCGAGCTTTCGCGACCGCCAGCGGAACCCAGATTGTACACGTAAATCGCACCCACATAGGCGGTACTGTGAGTATAATGGCTTTCCGATGTACAATCGAAAGAGAGAGAGAGAGAGAGAGAGAGAGAGAGAGAGAGAGAGAGAGAGAGAGAGAGAGAGAGAGAGAGAGAGAGAGAGAGAGAGAGAGAAAGAGAGAGTACGGATGCGGTAGTCGCCTGAAATATTTATTGAGAACGGAGAAAAAAAATGACAGAAAGATAGATAGGTAGATAGATAGATAAATAGAGAGAGAGAGAGAGAGAGAGAGAGAGAGAGAGAGAGAGAGAGAAGGAAGGAGAGAGAATGTAGGCAAAATTTACTTTACGCGACCGATTGCAAGTTGGTGGACCAAACCGGATGATATAGGAGAGAAAGAGAAAGAGGATAAGAGAGAAAGAAAGAGACAGAGAGACAGGCAGTCATCCACAGGACCCTCTGCTACCCTACTCGCTCTTGACCTCGTAGTTTGGAATAAAGAGAGAGATAGAAGGTACTCCGCATTAATCTTGGAACCGCCTCGAGGACGAGAAAATCGTATTTTCCGCGAGCGAACGATGAGAAGGGTTTCCCTTACAAATTGCATAAGAAGTTGCGCTCCTCTTCCTCTTCACTTTCTACCCGCAGAAAATATTCTCCCGAGCGCGTTGGAATAAATTCACCGATATGGCCGCCTCTCTGACTCTTATTATTATCGCTCGGAAGTTTGGAGACAGAAGTTTAAAAATGAATCGTCGATCGAATACCTTGAGAGCAATCAAGAGAGAGAAGAAAAAATAAAAAGGGAATAATAATTTCGTTCGATTAAATATACTCCCTCATATATTTTCGAATGAAATCGATCAACATTTTTCAAGAGAGATCGTTTAGTAAATTAACGTTTCTCTCGGCGTTTGATTTCTATTCATCGATCTCCTATTTATTTTCTTTCTTTTTTACGTATCGTAAACAACGTATATGTTTACAAAGAGAGAAATAGAGAAAGAGAGAGAAAGAAAGAGGGAAAAGGAGAGACATACATACTCGCATATATATATATATATACACACACACATATAGTTCTATTTGGCTCTTCATCTCTCTTCCTCTTACGAGAATAACATCAGTTCAATCATGCGGCAACAGTTGAGCTTGCATCGGACAAACGCTGCTTCGAAGAACGGATCTCCCTAATTAACTCGGTCATCAACAAAGCCTCATTTCGGTTTAATCATCCGTGTGAATTAAACGGTAGGATTGATTAAACCTACTTATCGATTTACCATTAAAAGACTCCACCTCGTTTTGAATAATGACAGTTCGTTCGTAATTATCAACTTTCAAGGGAGATGGTTGTTTTCAATCTCATCGAAAAGTTATATTTTCTACGAAAAAAATTTTAATATTTCATTAATATATTTCATTCTAATATTTGAACTTATCCTTAATCTTTGTTGAATTTACGAGAAGCAGAAAATTTCCTTGGAGAATATCTTCAAGGGCGCTTTGCAGAGAAGTAAATATACTCGGTAACTTTTTGTTTACAAAACTTACGATCCTTATACATGACCTATCAGTCTACCACGGTATTTCGTTGAGCGTTAACGCGTATTAATTCTCTCTCGTATAATTCATATTATTTTCTATTATTCTTTATATTTTATATTACAATATTTAAACTGATACTTCATTATAATAGAACATAGTTCAAGTATTATCTTATGTAGATTACATATCTGATTGTTTTGTCGTATAACTAACTCGTGAATTTTAATATTACTTCCTATTTGAATAATGTAAATTAAACAATATTCTAATTGGTATATTACATGATATAATATATTAGCATATAATGTTAGGGTTTATTTCAAAGATTGTAATTTTATGTTAATTTAATTTCGATCCTTTTATGAATCCTTTCTATCTGAACTTGTTTATATAACAATTAGACGATTTATTTTTCTTGTAAAAAGATAAAGAAGATTGATTTTAGAGAATACGTTAATATATTCGTCTAGTGTAAGTAATATAGAAAGAAGGGAAAGACGATCGTTTGAAAATAATTCATTTTTTGTTTTTTTCTTTTCATTATCAAGAATCTTATTTCGCGAGTATTTCATCGTTCGACAGGATAGATCAATGGTGTCGTCGTATTTTGTCCATTAATCTGGCAACTCGATGTTCGCGTTAGATAACAAAGTATTTGGCGTGGAAACGTTTGTTTCTCTATATCACACTCGGGAAGCTTAATTCCATAACTCGCGTGATTTCGGTTCTTGTGGCTTTTGTTTGGAGCCGACGGTGAAGTTATTGCCGCTCGACGATGATGAAGCGATGCGGAGAGAGAAAGAGAGTGGGAGAGAAAGAGAGGAGAATGGGAGAACAACAACGGCAAGGATGAGAGATAACGAACGTAGCAGTGTACCTAAGCGTATCCGCGAATGTGCGCCATCTTTCTCCATTCTCGTGGAAGGTGGAAGAAGGTAAGATGAAACGACTGCAAATTCGAGGGTGAATTTAAAGCTACGTAAACATACGCCTGTCGGCTAGAGACGAGAGCTTCGGAGTAGGGAGATGCGAAAGAATGTCCTACGAGAGGCGTCGTACGAATGAGAGAGAGAGAGAGAGAGAGAAAGAGAGGGAAGAGAGTAGAAGAGAAATTCGTAGGTGTCTGCGAGTGTAAGCGTATATATAGGAAAGAAAGAGACGAAATGTAGGCAAGCAAGAGAAAGAGAGAGAGAGAGAGAGAGAGAGAGAGAGAGAGAAGAAGGAAAATACGGTGAAACGGGGATGAATGCGTAGACTCGAGGAGAACGAATAAAGGGAGTAATCTCGGTAGGTACACAATCTGCAATTATTAATGACACGAATGGCAGTCCCCTTTCGTATGCACGAAGCACGACGAGCATACTTCTTTTCTGGTTTTTCTCTCCTTCTTTTCGCTCATACTCCTCTACATTTTCTTTTCTCCATTCCTCTCCTCCTTTCTTTTCTTCGTTTTTCTCGAAACAATCAATTTGATGAGAAAACGGTAACTTCAAAGTCTCCGCTTCCATCTAGCTGAGGATCCTATTTCTTGATCGACCGGTCGCGTTTTAACGACGTCGGAAACGATAGAGTTTCTGGTCGTAAAAACGGTGCACCTCTTTCTCGGCGCTCTCCTCGCTTCATTCTCTCCTCGCTCGCAACAAGTTCGTTAATTTTAACGAGCGTCGAACGGAGACATCCATCCCGGTCAATCGGCTCTCTCACGTTCGATATTATATACGTGACTCGACGATACTTATATTCTTATCGTACTAACGAAAGTTTCGATAAATTATTTAGGTTGAAACTAAGATTCGAAGAGTATATTATTTTGATTTATTGTTATAATATTATCAATTGGTGAATTTAATGAAGCTTCTATAACTGGTATATACTAAATCTAATTTCAAGTGATACTTTAGATAACTATAATGTGTGATGGTACTACTTTCGAAATAGTCTCTTTCTCTCTATCTCTCTCATGACAAATTCAAAGACAAGTTCGTATTAAGTCGAGGATACGTTAATTTGTGAAAGCCGAGATGGATTAACCGCCAGACATCTCTTAATAGTAGAAGGAAGAGAACGGGTAGAGAAGCCATTCGTCTTTCGACGTAGTAAATTATCACGATCCTTCCCCTTCGAGACTTTACATTCTATAATTCGCACCTGCTGCCACGTCGTGATTTCGCGTATCGTGACTTACGAGCCGTTAACACCAGCTTTTCTTGGGAAAACCAACTTGGATGTTATTGCGACTGGAGATAGATGGATGGATAGATAGATAGATAGATAGAGGGAGAGAGAAAAAGAAGCATCAGTTGTTTGTTCGAACAACTAGAGAATTAAAAGGGATAATCCTTGTACATACTTTTGATAAACTTGGAATTCTCTAAATTAGCGAATACTAACTGGTATCAAGAGTATTATAAATTCGTAAATGTTTTTTCTTTCCCTATTTCTTCTTCCCTATTTTTCGTTTGTTAAAAGAAATAACAAAAAGTCTTTTCGAAGCGAATTCATTCAAGCCAAAGTCCAAATTGACCGGGACGATATTAAAAAAAGCTATTTAAAAGACAATCATTCGGTATCTTAATTAATCTGTATCGTACAAAGGAGAAAAGCATGCAAATATTTTGATTTCGACGAAAACAAAACAACAACAACTCTCTTGTTGTACATCACGAATGGCGTACACACGTGCACGCACGAACGATGCGTTGAAATTTTCGTCGCTTTTATGATCGGCACAATGGCCGATGTCTATGAATTTTAATTTCATATCGATCGTGGGGAGAAACGTAGATATGCTTGGTACATATATACCAGATCATGATCGTTTTCGGATGTAACATCGATTTATCGTTCATGCTCGATGGAACTAACTTTCGTTCCACTTTTGTTAAAATTTCCACAAATGCTAAAATATCGAGGCGAAAGAGTCACACGAATCGTGTAACCTTTCTTTTGTCAAAGCTGCCCTTTTGTTTGATTATTCTCTTGGAAGGGTATTAAAAAGGGAGTGAGAGGAAAATCGAAAAAAGGAAGAGAGAGCGAGAGAGAGAGAGAGAGAGAGAGAGAGAGAGAGAGAGAGAGAGAAAGTGACAACGTAATACTACGACGGAGACCAGAAACGACGGCCATTTCGAAGTAACGCAGTTTCGCAGGACAGGCAATCGAGCAATCGCCGCTTTTCATTGACACCTCATATATACTGGGTGTCGCCAGTGAAAAGGCCATCGGAGCATTCGCTGCTACTGCTGCTGCTGCTGCTGCTGCTGCTGCTGCTGCTGCTGCTGCTGGTGCAGCCTAGAAGCGACTCGCGCTATCTTAATGGACTTTCCACGGCGATAAAAGCTCTCGACTCTAACGTACGCGTACACACGACCTTTGCTTTCTTTTTTGCTCTGTCACTGCTTCTTCCAACCCTTGCTTTCGTTCTATAATTCTCTCTCTCTCTCTCTCTCCCTCTTATTTTCTCGTGCTTGTAGGTCTAGAAACTTAATATATAAAACGGAAGAACGTTCGTAATTGAACCCTCTGTTATTTCTTTTCCTTTTGCCAGGCCGAAAATTAACGAGACACAATAGCGTACTGAAAGCACGTTTCGCTAAAAAAAAAAAAAAAATAAAAAAAAAAGGAAAGGTAAAGAAAATAGAAATTCACTACAAACGAATTAGGATTTTTCACATTGTAAAAGAGCATTGCGCCAATATCGAATCGGAGAATACTTGAGAACACGAAGAAAAGCCGTGTTGGTCTTATTTTGGGCGGTTTCAAAGTCGCGAAATGTAGTTTCCTCGAAAACGCTCGGTGGCCTTTGTATAACATTGAACGTTGCTTCGTAAACGGTTGGGTTTTCTATGTTTCTCTTCTCTTTTCTCGTTCTCTCTCTCTCTCTCTCTCTCTCTCTCTCTCTCTCTCTCTCTCTCTCTTTCTCTTTGTCTCTCATTCCTTTTTCTCTTCCTCTGGTCCTATGACTACCTTTGGATGGAGAACGCAACGTTCTGTATCCGTTTCATTACATCTGTAATAGTGGGTTGAACAAAGTTCTTATCCACAATATAACTATGTTATGATACATATGTAATGAACTAAAATATACGGTTTCAAGAAGCAAGAGAGTATGTGTGTGTTACTCATGTTCTTTGTTACGGGCTGTTTCATTATTTAACTAAAATGTATTCCAACATAGCATAGTAGTTTTATTTTATATAGTGGCTCAAATTTTCTTATAGATGTTTCTACAAAACGTTATAGATTCGTATAGATTGTGTATATTATTTTATATCTCTCGGAATAAAAATTATAAAACTTGTACGTTTTCTACGATGATTGTCAAATACGGTTTAGAAATATTCTGAACGAGCATGATTTCATCCTTGAACAATTTCTTCGTACGCAAAAGTTTTCCCATAGATAGAGTAGATAGAGCATTGCGGAATTTTCATGGAAGATTTCGAACCGTTCGTTTCATCGTGCGATGGCTTGTGCGTGTTGCGAATTACAATGGCCCAATGAGAGACATTTTTCTCGAGTGAGATAAAAAAGCGAACGAATTGGGTTGGCTTATCGATTAAAATTTTTCAGTCAGACGATAGAGTACGCACGATCTTCGGAAAAATACGGGAAGGAAAGCAGGAAATAAAGAATAATAACAAATCGTGAATTTTTAAATAACATTTAAGCAACACTTGTACAAAACTTTCTCAACAACGAAACATTTCGTAACAAACCCACGTACGATTATCTTTTTCAGAGTTTCGTGATAAAAGCGTTGGATGAATTTCATATAAATGTGAAACCCGTTACAAGATAATAAAAGAAGAGAAGAGAAGGGAAGAGGAAGAGGAGAAGGAGGAAGAGGAAGTGGAAGAGGAAGAGGAAGAGGAGAAAGAGAGAAAGAGAGCTTGTAGCGTAGGATTGATAGTATTGTCCACAAACGATTGTGAGCGTAAACATAACCGTAAATACATTCAGATTCTGTCCACCGTGACGATGGCGCTTTGCCAACTGGGAAAGTTTTCGATACAAGACTACAACGGTATAACGGTACGTCAAAGAGAAGATAGAGAGGGAAAGAGAAAGAGAAAAAGGGAGGAATCGTGTGTACAAACCAGTTCTCCTAGGGCTTTCCTAACAAAATGTATCGTGGTTTCCGAACCGCAGTCTGGAGTCGTCCGTGGTAATCGCGGTATAGCTACATTGATTGTTATTTCATAATTGTTGAGGAACCTAAGTACTCGTACATTATCGTGATATCAGTTCTTCGATACAACGTATAAGATATAATTATTCGCGTTCGACGAATCGATAAATGGAAATAATCATTGATACCACGATCTCGAAAAACAGATGAATTTTGAAAAAGAATTATTAGCTCTCTACATTTAGTAATTAAACGTGTTTATAAATAATATGTTGATTAATGGACATTATTGCGGAAAATTTTCAATGCTTTCCGCAATAGCGATTGAATTATTTCAACTCTAATGCAAAGAATGAATTAATATTCTCCCTGTTGCACTCATATCGAGGGTTAATCATTAAATACAACATGGATAGCTCTTATGCCGTGTAATTAAATGTTAATTTCGCATTGGAAGCTGAATAACATAATATCATTGTTTGCCACTTATGCATTTCATCGTTGAATTCGAGCGAATTTTTGGAACGTTTCGTTCAAAGACAGAATTACGTAAATATAAATAAATCGTGTAAACGGGAAGGAAATAAATAAGATATAAATTTCAACGAATGAGACATGTGGTATTACAAAATTAGATATTTTTCAAAGGACGATAAGATACTTTTCAAAAAATTTCAAGCTGCAAAGTTTTCTTTCCGTCGTTGGCATGAAACGCATACCACCGGAGAGAAAATCTTTCAACGTACGAAGCCAGCCAGTGAAGTAATAATTTCCACGAAAGTGAGATACTTTTCCCTGCTCTCTTTTTTCCTCTCTTTCTCTCTTTCATTTTTCCTTCTTTCGAGCCATCGTTCGAAGGCTGTGCAATTTTGCCGGTACTCGCGGTGAGAGATTTGCATGGTAAGGGTGCGGTGAGGTATACTTCCATTTTATAAGCTTCTTAAATTGGCGGTGCGCTGCGCATTGCCGGTTAGATGGAAACTCTGCTGCGGACAAAGGGAATCGCGCGCTAGTGCTTTCGCCGGGATGAGCATTCGAGAGGTCGAAGTTCATTTCGCGACTAAGCTCAGCCAGGGACAGTGTCCTCCGTTCACCACCGAGATGCTCTATTGCTGGGATAAATGCTATGGAGAAGCCGAGAGAAAGAGAGAGAGAGAGAGAGAGAAAGAGAGAGAAAGAGAAAAAGAGAGAGAGGGAGAGGGAGAGAGAGAGAGAGAGAGAGAGACAGACCTTGTTACCCCAGAGATGGAGTTAAGTTAGATTGCTACAAGACAGATCATAAATATCCCTCGATGGTGTTACATATACTATATCTACCAGTACCAGTTGCAGAGAGAAATGGACTCACGAGGAATCGAGTCTCGAGTGTTGGCTACTCTCTTTATCTCTTTCTCTTTCTCTTTCTCTTTCCGAGTTTCTCATTCTCCTCCAACAATAAAGCATATTCCTCTTGCATGAATTTAAATGTCTAAATATCTCGATTTATCTTCATAGTGAATATCCTCTGTTGAGATTAGGTTTATATTGACTTTCTTGCCAACGAGTAAATTACATAACACGAGATCGGTAGCATAATTAAATGGTATGGATGTTAATCTGATCGGCAGGTGTATACGGATTCGTGGTTAGAAGATGATGCCGGAGTAAGTGACTCAGGGGTTATCGGTATTTGGGCCAAGGACGGGCCGTTGCACTCGACACAGTTGCATACCAAGTGGGCAAGGTGCAATTAATGGTGTAATTTAGCCCTACTCCGAAGAGAGGTATCCTCCTCTCGCAAAAGCAAGAGAGCGATATCTTAGTAAGAAGGCAGAATGAACGTGGAAGTGGAAGGGCAGAGAAGGAAATTAAAAAAAAAATAAAAAAATAAAAAAAAGGAAAAAAAAATAAAACGAAACATAATTTCTCGACAAGGAGAAACGTTATGTCATAGGAATATCCCGTGACCGGAATGATCGCTTCTTGAGAGATAAGCAGACAACTTTCCTTCGTAATTACGCTTGACCTTCTTACACTTCAACATTGGGATCGTTTATCTGCTCTGCTTGTCCTACCAATCTCTCTCTCTTTCTCTCTCTCTCTCTCTCTCTCTCTCTCTCTCTCTCTCGCCATATTATTCTTGTTTTATTTTCTCTTTTCGATTTCAGTTATCTGCTCACAGTTACCAATCGCATCGAATTTCGTTGCGGCACAGTTTGTATGAGTTAAAAATCGTTTGTTTTGTGGTTTCTCCTGACGAGTGTGTCACGTCAACGGTTGGCCGCTTTGATCGCATTTTCGGATCTTCCATTCGCGTAAATTGTTTTGACAATCGTTCACGTTAATACGCTCTTTGTGTACGTAGAAATGTTTGTTTGTGCACGTTCGTTGTGTTTAAAATTACTGAAGTATAATAAGCAGGTCACGTTCGTCAAATGAAAATACAAACGATTTTCTTGTTAACTATGCTTACTTTATTATCGATATCGGGATAGTGAATTTTAATGGAATTTTCATGTTTCTCCACGGCGATGAAATAATTTAGCACATTTCCTTGTTATGATTCGCAAACAAAAGAAGCTTATTGTTAGGATAATATTTGGTATCTATAGGAAAGTTGACTATCGCGATAAAGAAGATGCAGTTTATTTCGAAAAAAGAAGTTAAAGTTTTTTTTCTACAACAAGAATGTTCTACAAGAACAGCAATATACGAGTTTCGTCGTATTTGTTGTATCATCGTAGGGACGAATCCGAAAACATTCGCTTCGTATGTCCCAAGTGTCCTTTTACCGTCAATTTATTTCGTAGAGAATAACACGTGATTTATTTTATTTGTACGTCACGTTTTTCGAAAAGATCCCTTCGTTATTTCGTTCGATTGTTTTCTCACGTTGTCATTGGGCAAGAATATAAACTAGTACCGATAATATAGGGTTGTAACTGCGACAACGATAACTTAGCTTCGCTGCCTTCCTTCCTAGTCGTGATTTTGGACGAAGGACATCGTCCTGCGAGATAAGCAGGATTTTGCTGTAAACCGAGGGTGCTGGAACGCGCCAGATAAAGGGATGAGTTTGGATATCGGCTGGTTCTACTAAACAGTACGCGGAACAATGTTTAACGATCGGTCTCTAGCAAGCTTGGTATGGTATCTTTACATTCACGATGACTCTTGCATTATTCAACGACTAACCACGAATCTTTGATTACAATTTCGATCGTAGAACAGACAGTTTTTTCGTCGTATGAGATAAAAGATGTATAAAGAGCGTAGTAGTTTCGATGCGGAAGAAAATAAAGAATTTTATAAGGTTTCCCAAAGGGGGCATGTAAAAAAATTCCAATTTCTCGCGAGATTCCACAATGAGCGTTCCCTGATGAAATTTTCAATTTAAAATGCGTGCTATGTGTGAGAGTATACCTAGGTATACACCTATGTATGATTATTCGGGCAGCCGATTTCGATGCAAATGCTTTTGGGAGGAATTCTTTCTTCTTTCGCGCCAGTATCATTAAAAAAATTCGTTTCTTCTCGAGACTTTATATTAAAATGGAAAAGTCATCGATGTGGCTTTTTATTAATTTTTCATCGTCTATCTATGTGCGGATAGGTTTTAACGATACATTTCTATTTTTCCCTCTCAAACGATCGTAACGATCTTATCGTGCTTGTACCAAATGCATTTCCGTTTAATGCTCATTGTTAGCCGACACCCATATAATCGACATAGATAGATAATTCCTTTCTCATTATCACATATCTCCAATTTTAGCGAATGATTTTGATGAACGTAAAATTAGAGGCAAACTCGCGAGCGCAATGGAATAGAAATTTATATCGTTAAATTATACTCCGCGCTACACAGATAGGATACAATGGAATTGATCAATCAGAAAGCGGAGCGAACATATTTGTTCCGTGCGGGTGGTATATACATATGTGTAGATACATCGTTGAAACACGCATACATAGTATACGTAGGATATATATGCAAACGTCAGAGAGATGTGTATGAGAGAGAGGGAGAGAGAGAGAGAGAGAGAGAGAGAGAGAGAGAGAGAGAGAGAGAGAAGAGCTATCGTATTATATGGAAGAAGCGGAACGAATCAACTGAGATAGCGATGTAACGGAATAGAATATGTAACAATATCCGATTTCGCATATCGGTCCCTCTGTTTTAACATTACGCCTCTACCTTTCTAAACACGTAATGATTATTGGAACGTTAAACCGAATTCGTTCTTTTTTTTTCTTTTTCTTTTTCTTTTTCCTTTCAACACCCACGAACAGATTATTTCGAAACGTCGCTTTTCACTACGTACGATTTAATCAAAGGTATCCGCTCATTAAATCGCAACTCACGTTGTGTCTCTTTGACTATATATTCAATATACAGAAGTTTATGCGCATCCTTGTGCTTTCTACGATGATTTAAAGCCAAGCTTAAAGGGCGGTACTCTAAAATTCAAGAATGTGAAAAGAGAATCTCTTCCAATTATCTTTTCTCGTTACTTATGGTTCACTTTAAGCCGGAAATAAAGATAAATTCGATTAGATGCAATATAATCTTGTTGTTAACGATCATTCATAATGAAGGAATTTTGCTAATTAACAACAGTGTAATTATAATTAATCATTGACAATAATTGTTTTACGATTTATACAATATTCATATATTGTGTTGAATTGAATATTAAATGATAATTGTAATATAATACATACATATGTATGTATATACATATGTATGACTAAATCTTTCGATTGTATTTTATTCTTTGATTAATAATCCAAATATGTTGGCAATCCTATATATAAGTTGGAAAGGAAAGGATATTGAATAAATCCATTGGGTTCCTCGAAAGCATCTAAAGAAAAAGATAAAACGTCCGAGCGAAAAAGTTTTTTGTGCGTGCGATCCACTTAGAAGATGAATGAAACTGGAACGATAAAACGAAACTACTATTCGAAAGATCGTTCAGGTGTTGGCAGACAACTAAGCTATTTCTACGAGTGAAGATCGATTAATCGTAGTGGAAGGCGAATAGATGAATCCCTTTTTAGTTATTGTAACGAACAATTTGTATCGTCTTATCATACACAAAAGCACGTAATGGAGGGAAATCTTTTAACTTGATATAACAAAAAATCGATAAGAGAGAATCGATGTACAAATGGTAATCAGTATCCCTATTCGCATACACATCACTATACATGTATAAATATTTATTATCGACCATAATTTCCAAACGCATATATCTACATATATATGTATATCGTTATTTACAATATTTAGCACAAATTATATATAGCGACATATTATATATATATATATATATATATATATATATATATATATATATCATAATTAATTTATATGGTGCTCAGCATCCAATCAGGCTAATTTAAGTGGTTGGCAAAGTGTCATTTAAAATCCTGGTATTCGATTTATCAAGCAGTCTTGCATATAGAGAATCAAAATTTCCTGAATAATGATAGTAATGTCATAATAATAAAACAAGACCAAAAAAAGACATGATAATGTAAATTTCGTAATACAATATGTATTACGTGCATAATATTCATGACAGAAATTAGAAACGTATACACATATATCAAAGTTAAATTGTATGGTACTCAATGTCCAATCGGGCTAATTTAAGTGGTTGGCAAAATGTTATTCAAAATTCTGATATTCGATGTATGAAGCATCGTTGCATAGAAACAAACAAAATTTCCTAGATAATAATAACGATATTATAGTAATGGGACCAAAATAAAAAAAAAAAAAAGGAAAGAAAGACGTGGTAATGTAAATTTCGTCGAACGTACCAGTTTGGTGTCATAAAAGCCGCGGTTTAGATATCAATTTATCACAGCTTTCCGCCCGGTAATATCGCATTATTTCCCAGCGTTGCTCGCCGCGTGGCTGACAACAATGCCGATGGGCAATCAATAGCCCCACCCAGTAGCAACGGCAGCCTCTTTCGCCCATTGCATCCGCCCATCTCTCTCTCTCTCTCTTTCTCTCTCTCTCTCTCTCTCTTTCTCTCTCTCTCTCTCTCTCTTTCTCTCTTTGCTTCATTCGCGTTCGCGTCTCCGTCCGTAGGGAACTTTCGGTCATTTTTCATAGTCGTGTCCTATCGGTGGCTGGTATTATTATACAAAGAGTGACGTACGGTAGGTGACGTCGCGCGAAACTCGCGCACATTACTGCTTCCATTCTTTGAATTAACCCCCGGAAAAAGCGATCCTATCCTTGTCTGTCCGTCCCTTTCCCCTACACCACCCGTAACCATCCCATCCCACATATTTCCAGGATGACTCTTTTATTTATTCAACTCTTTCTCTTTCTTATTTTCCTCTTTTACTTTTCTCTTTTCTTTTTCGTTTTTCTTTGTTTCTTTTTTTTTTTACTATTTTCTCTTCTTCTTTACTCGAATCATTCTTCAATGATTTCGATCGAATTATTAAGCAGTTGAAATAACAACAAACAGTGTTCCATTGGTTGGTATTCAACTCTGTTGTTGACGGATCGAAATGTATTCATGTCGGTGAAAGACGAATCGTTCTCTCTGTGTTACGCGTCGATGAACGTGCATGGAAAACACGCGGTAGAAATATCACGAATAGAAATACGAATCCGAAGGAGAAGGAGAATTTCGCGAATGTAACGTTTCGAAAAGTTCGTGTACGTCGACTGTGACGATCACGAATCGGTTCTTTCCGTGTAAAGGATTTCGTGGCTGACTTGGGAAATCGCGAAGGAACGATATAAATCGAAGATATACGTCAGGCTAAGTGTCGTTGACTACCAATGGTAGCTACATAGCTAACGTAGCTCGACTAGCTAGGAATGTATAAGTACAAGTCGTGCCAATCTTCGAGAATTCGTGCGAACGAGAAAAACGCGAATCGAACGGAAATGTTAATCATTCATGCGACCTTCTTTCATTAACCCCGTCATCCCTGACAATACATAATCATTAATTTTCTTTAGAGAAAAAAAGGTCGTTAATGAACGAACGATATATTATGTTCGCTGTCATGGTAACAAAAGTAAATTTTTAGATCAGGAAAAACGTTCGTATCATATAAGGATTTTTAATAGGAATAAGAAATATGAGACCGTAATGTTTTCCGGTGGCTTAAATTTACAATTTAAATATCTCTGTAATACGCGATACCTCGCTAATTTACGCATTTCATTTAAATAGTGCCAAGCAATGAAAAGTCGCTGAATAAAGTCCTATTATCGTCCTATTATTAATTTTCTGTATATGCATAAACACGAATTTAAAATTTATTTGGAAAGGGAGCGGATTCTCGTTTGCTCGAAGCGTTCCTTCTATTATGATCAGCGAAGCTTGATAACCTCCTCTCTGAAAGATAGAACGGAGTTTATAGAACGATGAACGTCAGAGTGCATAACGTTGCGATCACAAGATGCAGAGAATTCCCAGGGGTATTTATATCGAGAAGCTACCAGGCATCGTATAGAAAGGATCGTCGTCAGTGCACAGTTAAAAAGTGTCTTCGAACGTATCTTAGAAGGTGTATTTGAAAGATAGCCTTAAACTCTTTCCAATCCCATATCCCGTGACTTATGGAGTTGACACATGGGAAAGGAGATTTGCGCGTTATAGAGTCGGTTCTGAAAGAAGAATAAGAGAAATAGATCTAGAGATGGAGATGGAGATAGAAATAGAGATAGAGATAGAGATAGAGATAGAGATAGATATAGATATAGATATAGATATAGATATATACATAGAAATAGAAAGACTATGAGAGAGAAAGATAAAGATAGATAGGAGTATGGATCGATGCATGGATCATCCTCCGTTCGTATTATATAAGGAAGAGCGAGAGAACACCGTAATCCGAGTGTGTTCGTTCTCAGCCTGGTCACGACGTGGAAGGAACGTCGTTGGTGACGCTCGTGTCTGCTGCGTCTGCTGCTGGCTTTCTAAGAGATGTGAGGACAAGATCGGTGAGACTCAAGGGACTACATTATGCATCCGAAACTGACTACATCGTTCCGTAGCACGAGGACACGTCGTTCGTATGCCTATTTGGGACGAGGTTACCCTATGTGGAGAGGTTAGCTACCCTATGTAAAATATCGCAGGGAACAAGTTTAAAAGGTTAGTCTAAAGGAACACGTGGAACACGAAACCTCCGGTAGTTTGTTTACTTTTGTTCCTTTTCGCGTGAATCTGTCAAGTCCAGAATGAATGAATAAGATCCACTCGAGTAAATCTGATGCGAGGGTCTATTCATAATGACTTATCAAACGAGTTAAGATTATCGTTCGTCGTTATATCTAGTACGGCTAGTTTTTAACGTTTCTCTTGTTAGAAAATTATACGAAACGAAATGGAAAAGTATTTTAGAAATATATGATTTGGTGAAATATGTAAAAATAAATAAATAGAAATCTCATATTAGTTTAACGAAATATTTTTAGCTTTCGTATATTTTTTCTCTTTTCCTCTCTCTCTGTTTTTCTCTCTTGTTTCATATAGAATATATGTATATATATATATATATATATATATATATATATATATATATATATCAATATATATGCTATATTCAATATATATGATATACACATATATCAAAAAGATTAAATTTATAAGTATTCCTTCATCAACAGTGAATATGAAATTTCGTTCAAAGTGCTATTTAACGAGCGAGCCACATCCATGAGAAAATTACTCTTTGATGAGTCGTGCTATTTTATAAATTCGATCATCGTGATGCACCATCGTCAAAGGAACTCTAGAGTATTTCGAGAAGCTTCGTCGTACAGCTATCTATACAGAGAGAGAGAGAGAGAGAGAGAGAGAGAGAGAGAGAGAGAGAGAGAGAGAGAGAGAGAAAGAGAGAGAATAGAGGGTGGTTTGAGAGAAGGGATGATCGGTTCTGCTTACTCGTGCGTAACTACGTGAAGAGCGTGCAAGTTGCAAGCGGTGTAGTCGTAGCAGCCGTCGACGGATACTGTCGATGTCATTTGATGGTCGTCGTCAGGCTTACCACCAAAGTCCCTGTCTCGTCGTGATTCGATTCGAGGCATCAGCCCGAATCGTTTCTGACATTTGTTGGTCGCCTAACCAAGACGAAGCTCTACTATCGTGTCCAGAGAGAGGAGAAAAAGAAAGAAAAAGGGGAATATGGAATCTTGCAATTTCTCGAAAAACTTAGATCACATATCGCCTACGAATTTCTTCTTTCACGATGCATTATGTAAATCTCAGTGATTTGAAAATCATGGGACTTCTTTGTTCGAACCGATTTCATTTCAATATATATATATATATATATATATATATATATATATATATATATATGATACATATGTACTTATATCCATGTTAACTTAATGTCACAAGGATATCTCCTATTCATACATATTTTTACTCGCGTCTATGTCAAGTCAAAGATATCGGCCGCAGTAGACGCTCCACGGAATAGGAATAATTTTTCCTACGAAATATGGCGTTGGGTTAGACGATAAATAAATCACGAAATGGAACGAGACATCGGATTCGGTGATTCATTCGTTTATCATGGAAAGCGTCGTTCTTTCGAAAAGTGCAGGAACAATAAAAATAACGTGCACTAGTAGGGTGCACTCTGTTGTGGGTCCACCGATTTGTCTCTGGCACGGTTCACCACTTTTCGCTGGGCTTCCGATTTCGCGCGTTAGCCTCTCACTCTTATTTTATTCGACTGGTACGATCGATTCACCGTTATCGCTCGATCGAATAAAATCTATTACCCAACGTCGTCGAGTTATAGTTCCGTAGAAAAGTAATCGAAAAATTTCACTCTTTACGTATACACCAATGATTCTCTCTCAACGTACGTGTGATACAAGCGACAATAAATTTAAAATGTTTTATTTTTTATTTTTTTCGAAACTCTGAAGCGGTGAGATAAAAGTCCATCACGCGTTTTGACGTGAGTATCTAAAATTTCAAACGCGTTTGTTACCTGAGAAATTTTCCAAAATCCTTTCGTGATAACAAACAGGTCACGAGTATCGTGTGTTTTCCTACCGCGTATGAATTATCAACGCGATTGAACGCTTTATAAAGTATAATTAATTTTGGATTAATTAAAACTTCATTATGAATATATACATGAACATATATATATATATATGCATATATATATATATATACACATAATTTATCGAATAATATCTACAAAATAATATAAGTAAATAATAGGCATAATTATTCATACATCTTTCTTTTTTCTTGTAGCCAGATGTTTTCACACCGATATTTTCGATACACGATCATACTTTTTTCTATAAAAAAAGATATTGAAGTGATAGTATAGGTTCATACATAAAAACAAAACTTTCTCCTGCCGCAGAGAGATTTCCTATATGCTAATAATGGACACGGGTGGATTGTTGTAATATAGATATATATGCATACGTATCTATATATTCAAACATATAGAATGTTAAGCGTTACACGCACCTGCAGTGTTCCACTCGGAATTTAGCATCAGTATTTGCGTCTCTATGGATTAGCTTCATTGGTAAATCCACGGTACTATGAATGCTCTTACCTCTGTTTATTTTACGTTAGTATAACATATACATGTACATATATATATATATATATATATATCATATCGGTGTATAATCTATTTACGGATCTATTCACGGATCTATTCATGGACGAGTATAAGAATTGTTAATTAATAAAACTTCCATTTCATTATTAGATTCTTAGAATTCAGATAATGTTATGAATAATCATTGTTGTTACAACACATAACAACATTGAGAACGTTTCATCGATCCAATCGCAGTGACCTTTTTATTTATAGTTTATTGGTAGATAAACAGACACGTATCTATCGTTACATGGCAATGTGACCGCTGTGTTTCTTTTTTCCTTCCTGTTTCGTTTAATCCCGTTTCGTTAATTATGTACGTCGCAGTCGTAGTTACGTCGTAGCAGAGTAAGCATCATGGAAGATCAAAGGCTATCGGTAAGTCTTAACTTTAATTTTCTATTTTATTTCAAATTTTATCTTAACAAAAATCGTTCGAAACCACGGCTAATATTAATTGGATAAAAATTCGATATAATTCTTTTTCTTCTTTGGTGAGAATTAAATTTAAAGTCGGTAGAGAGTAGAAATTTCAGAAAACGCTCTTTCCTGATTCCGAACAAAACGATGAAAAAGAAATAAAGAGATTCTTAGTTTAAATCATTTTCCTTCGCCATTTTTGAAACAAAAGGGGGATCGTAAATCACAGTTGGACGGGAATGAAAGAAATACTATAGGGATGAATACGAAAGGTGTACGTGAGGGTTTGCATCTAGAAAAGAAGAGGATGTAGAATAGTATGGAAAGGAGACAGTAGAGACAGAGACAGAGACAGAGACAGAGACAGAGATAAAGACAGAGAAAGAGATAGAGATAAAGACAGAGACAAAGAGGAAGAGAAAAAGAAACAAATAGAGAAAGATATAAAGATAGAGAGAAGAAGAAGGGGGAATAGGTGAGAGGAGAGGAGTAGTCGAGAGGCTGGATAGTCGGCCAGTGCACTCGTCGTGCACCGTTCGACGGTATCGTTGGAAATTAGAAGCGCTTTTCTCTTGAGAGCTTTCGCTTGGGTGCGAGTTTCAACGAGTCAATAGACGCAGATCCGATAGCTGTTCCAACGTTAAGCACTACTGTGAAAATTATTTGACGGAACTCGGAAAAAGCGAAAAATTGTTCGTGCATCGTCGAGTATCGGCCGGTATACGATTCGACCGAA
This sequence comes from Vespula pensylvanica, assembly GCF_014466175.1. NCBI lineage: Eukaryota > Metazoa > Arthropoda > Insecta > Hymenoptera > Vespidae > Vespula > Vespula pensylvanica. Next base: position 14,595,340 of record NC_057685.1, read on the forward strand.
GTCGAGTAGAATGAAGGCCTAAAAATATCTACGAGATATCGAGGAGAATAAAAGAGGAAAAGAAACTTTACTTCTCTCTTCGGTTCCTTTTTCTTTTCCTGTTTTTTCTCTTTTTTTTTTTTTCTTTTTTCTTTTTTCTTTGCTCGGAGAAAACTCGTTTGAGAACTTCGATCGATGCTTTTAAAGAAGTTGAGTGGTGTAAGAGAATGAAAAGCGTAGTATTAGATGCTTGCGATAATTTGTAATCGATTTTTCGATTAGAAACAATCATCTATGATCGCGATTTACATTTTTCTATTGAAAACCTATGGGAAAAGTAATCTCAATAAATTCATGCGAACGTGTATTAGATAAATATCTTCGTGCTCGAATCGATTATTATTTTTTTTTTTTTTTTATCTAAACATTCGCATTAGAACACAGTACAAGGATGAAATTTTCATCGGGATAAATTAGAAAAATTTACGACGACGATGAAACGAAACAATGGTGAAAAGAATTTATTGAAATACAAAGGAGAATCAGCGAGCGAGATTTTAAAAAGACATAAAGATATAGACGGACCGATAGAACATCGAAGGGATGAAGAAGGAAAATGGTAAGCTCATGGAAGTGAAAGCCTCCAGCGTTTTTCAATATCACAAGTTACAAATCTTTCTTTCGCACCGTGGGAACGAGCTTATGGAGCAGAAAACAGAAGAAGAAGAAGAAGAAGAAGAAGAAGAAGAAGAAGAAGAAGAAGAAGAATGAAAGGGAAAAGAAAAAGAAGATAGTATGAAACTGCGAAGGTTATATACAAACTATGACATTGTTACAGTTTTCCTACAAATTTCTATCTACGTCGTTCTGTAGTTCTTATCAGAACCGAGAAAATCCGAAACACACCGCATACTATGATGATACGTTTGATATATAGCAACCCATCATTTCCTTCTTTCATTTTGATTATAAGAAGGTCTGCTTAGAAAAGAAAAATAAAACAGAGAGAGAGAGAGAGAAAGAGAGAGAGACATAGAAAGGAAAAGGGTTTTTTTCTAAAAGAAAAAAGGAAAAAAAAAGAAGAAGAAACGAAAGAAATAAGAATAGAAACGGAAAGTATCGTGTTCTTTGAAATCTCTTTATTCGAAAGACAACAGAACTACGTCTCTACGATATTGGACTTTTACCTTATGCAAACCTACTCCTCCCTTTGACATCAGCCAATCTAATTCTCATGGTTGGAAGAGAATAGTTTTGTCGTTCCATCCGAAATTCTTTGCTCTTATCTCTATTCTTTCTTTTCTTATTTTTTTTCCTCTCTTAACTTTGAGAGAAATTTCGCGAGAGTTAGTTTTTCCCTCGGCTTTTCCTTTTTTGTTTTTCCTTTTTTTTTTTTTCAAACGCAGAAATCAAATGCGAAGTTACAACGTATAACAGTAAATTCATATTACGTGTAAAGATCGACAGAGATATGAAAAAATATCGAAGGAAAAGGACAAAAAAAAAGAAGAAGACTGATTTGATTTTTGATAACGTCATCATCACTAATTATCTCTAATTAGGTTGATTTTCATAGAAATCGAGAGATTAACAAGCACGAACAGAGTTTATATTCGTAGAATTCGGTCATTTGACCATTCATCGTCACGCTCGTATTCAAACATAAAGTACTTCGAGTAGCGTCAGTAGGATCTGATTTATTCATGGGTCTCAGAAATCAAGAGAGCTTGCAAATCTAGTTCGATGTACGTACGTACGTACGTACGTGTCGTAATGCGCGTGTAAGTGCGCGTTTGAAAAGTTCACAGTCGGTCGACTAAAGCAAATCCCATTAATCCTTTGAACAGTACAAATGTACATTTACGTCATACCTTAGTCAGTCTGATGTATTATAAAACGTACATGTTTGAATTTTACTACTCTTAATTTAAATCTAGTCTATCTGTTTTAACATACTAATATTTAGTCATTTACATATGAAGACATGTTCTAATCTTCTTGCAGCATTATACAAACTTTTCTATTCGATGAAATAATCATAGCCACGTATTTCATACTCTAATAACTTTATTTTCTTGTTTTGTTCAGTCGGACGAAAGAGAACTCACGTTTGAAGGTAGATCAAGCAACTATCGATCCATCAGCGTTCGACGATTTTAATGTAAGATCGAAAAGTCAAGTCAACAAAGTAATACGAGGTAATTTTCAAAAAGTACGTAAAACTGAAAGAAATGCATACGAAATTATGATAAAATTTATAAAAATATTCGATGTTCTATCTCGTTTTTTTTTATTGGAAAAACGATAATGGTAGGAAAAAAATTATAAAGAGTACTATATCCATTTTACGAATAGTTCTCTATTGCAATATCCTTTTCTCTCTCTCTCTCTCTCTTTTTTCTCTTTCTGTTTCTACCAACGTGTTCACGACGTACTTGACCGTGTTCGAGAGGTAAAAGAAAAGAAGAACAAAATGTCAAAGCGACGAGAAAGTTGAGAATTTTTTTTTTACTATTGAATCTGAACGAAACGTTCGTAGGTATGCTGCTAGTAGTTATTTCATGACTACCGCGAAATTTTCTATTTTTCTCTTTCGTGCTTTTCGCACGTACGTAGAAAAAGGAAAAAGGAGAGAGAAGAAAAAAGAACACACACACACACACACACATATATATATATATATATTGATGGGAACTCATGAAACGTGCGATAAAACGAAGGTGTCTTTCTGAAGTTCGAAGCTCGAAACGCTTCCCTTTCGCAATTTTGTGAATTCCTTCGAAAGTCGAACAAAGTTTCCCAACGAGTTCGACGTATCGAGTATTGCACACGTGTATATATATATATATATATATATATATATATATATATATATATATGTTATACATAGATATTATATACGCGTGTCTTCTACTTGAGAAGAAATTTGTATAAGAAGATGAATATGTATATTTAGGATGTTTTTTCAAAGTTTCCCGTGGAAGAAGATATTGAATTTTTTTATTTAACGACGGCTCTGATGATACTTCTTTAACTAATTAGAAGTTTCAACGAAAGTATGAAATTTTGTAATATTTGCTAATGCTTGCTAGTTTATATTCTGAACGATACGACAAATCGTTTTCATTGATTCGAAAAAAATATCGATCGGACAAGATTTCATAAAATTTTTGGTAATATATCTGATAAGATTTTTTAAAATTAACTTGATAATTATTTCTAGATTATGCGTTATACCTATCTACGTGTTTCAAATGAAATATTCTTATACAAAAGAATCTATTAACAAAAGACGTACTTATAAACTGTTAACTATCGATAATCAGGAAGAAAATTATCAGCATTTCATGAAATGTCATCTAAATAAGTATTATTACGTTTTAGTAGTATTCTGCTAGGATATAGTAGATGCTGCTTTTCAATGCAGAAAGTGGTACTACAATACGTTGTAAGAAGAGAATGGAATGTAATTGGTCATACATTGTTACGCTTTTAGAAGCTACTTGACGTGGTTGAAAAGGACAAAGATTTCCATATGTTTAAGTTCGTCTAATCAGAGAGAGGATCTACTAAAGAAACGTAGTAAAAATTTTTACATATATATATATATATATATATATATATATATATTTTTTTTATGCGATATATTGATAAAATTTGTACAATTATTAATTTTTAAATTCTCACTATTTCCCTGTAAAATTTTTAATACAATAAAGAATCGATCTATCGGTGGACAGAACAGACTTAAATTATTCATAAATGTATCGTAGTTAAATTTTATAACGGGTTAGATAGAAAGAGAGAGAAAGAGAGAGAGAGAGAGAGAGAGAGAGAGAGAGAGAGAGAGAGAGGAGAGAGAGAAAGAGAGATAGTGTGATAAAGATAGAGGAATGCAATAAACGGAGTTGCATCGCATTATATTAATTCACTTTAATTTATCGTTTAAACTCGGAGGGCGAACATAATGCAATAAGAATAAATAGTTAGTCGAGTGGTGGAACATCGATAGTTGACTCGATTGAGAAACGATACAGCAATTCGAAAGATACAGAGATAGCTCTGTAGATACGAAGATAAATCCGTTATGTAAACTAGCCATCGACCCACTTGCTAGTTTTTCTTCCCCCTTTTTTCGTTTTTTTATTTTATCTCGTTCCAATTTTTTTTTTTCGTTTTATCGATTTCAATTTATAGACGGAACTTTTCTCCAGACATAACGTTATTTCGTTTCTTTCATTCGACCAATCGATTCTCGCCGATTGCTAAATTATCATTCTAATTTTAGGATACAGACAACATATGAAAAATAAAAATAAATAAAAGAAGTAAAAAATATAAAGTCACGTGTTTCTTCATTCGAAAATATTTTTTTTTCCTTTCAATCGAGATAGTTAGATATACGGGAGCTTCGAGAAGTCATTTTTTGTTCGACATACTATATATCTCCGACGTTTCTCTCCGTCGCGTCGTCTAGTCACGTTTTCTGTCTCAAGAAAACGGAGGATCATGACGAGCGACATGACGAGCGAAGTCCGGGTCAACGTGTAACAAGATAGAAGCTGGACCATGCTCGAGAAATAAACGGGGGGCTAACAAAACATGAAACGGGGGTGGTTGGGAATGAGTTGAGGCTGCCATCTACGCTGCAAAAAGCGTCGTAGCTTTTACGTGTGACGTATTACGTGCTATACTCCTTGCGGATCGGCTATATATATATATATATATATATATATATATATATATGTATGTATCTATCTGTATATATATCTACTATAACTAGGTATACCTTCTTTAGGAGGAATCAAAGTTACGTTTGACTTTATTATGAAATTTCCATTATTCTATCGCTCCAAGTTCTCGCACCGATAATTAACGTCCTTTCAAACACGGAACGAATCCTTACCTAAAACAAAAAAAAGCAAACTTTATGTTAGATCGATCTATTTAACTCATATACAGTTACGCTATTACAAATTAGATTTAAGTAAATATTTTATTTTGTAACGATCCGAGTAACGAGAATCAATGTGAAACGGGATAAAACGTTCTATCATTCGGTTTTCGAAAAAAGGAAATTTTTTTATTTAGATTCGAGAAGGAAATCTTAGATTCGATGACGTTCGAAAAATTATAATAGCGAAGGAAAGAGTTATATGATTGTAGCATAGGGAAAGATAGGTAGAACGAAACAGTAAAAGAAAGTTAAAGCGTATTCGAAGATTCGAAGAAATTTAGAGGGAAAGAAAAATAAGAAAAATAAAAAATGCAAAAAAAGAAAATAGTAGAGATAGATAGATTTGATTTCAACTGAAATGAAAGAAACAGAATCTTATCCTTCTCCATTTTCATCGATCCTCCGAGAAGTTAATGAGGCCGTGGCTCTTAAACGTTCGAAGCAAATTCGCTCGTAGCATCCTTCAGTATCAGCGAGTCGGGACAAGTGCCTTTCGTCGTTTTATTTCGCATTTGAGTGTTGGAAAAAAAAGGAGAGACGTCGACGAAGAAGCACGTGCCCTCCTTCGCTTTCTTTTTATCGACAACGAAGTCAAGACACGTTTATAATTTCGAACATCCTTTCGAACGGTTTCCGTTATCGATAAGACGACTATCGATTGGGTCGCGTCGATGGGCGCGAAGAAATCTTGGATTCATAGGTTTGAGTTCGTCGACCGTTAAGGACCATTTGATACTCGACTATTTCTTTTATTGCACACGGCAGCTGCACCGATTCTTCGAGAGTTGCATCCTTAGCTCGTCTCTTATCCAGTGTGAGTAAAAAAATTGCGAGGTAGAAGAGGAGAAAAAGAAATAAGAGGGAAAGAGAGAAAAAAAGAAAGAAAGAAAGAAAAGAAAAATAGAAGAACCAAAGGTTTCGGTAGATACAGAGATAGCGAGTGAGACACGTAAACGAAAGAGAAGGGAAAGGAAAAGGAAGAAAGAAAGGAAAAGAAACGTCGCGAACGTGCACCCACGGAACGATGCTTTATAGGTCGTTCCTCGTGGGCAAACGATGTTTAAAGATCAAGGAAACGGCACCATTGGGAGTCAGACCGTTGCCCGATCGAGCGAGAATAACGAATGAATATCTAATGACGTTTTACGATCCAATATGTGCCCCTGGGAGAAGCTGATATATCGCGAAAGCGTATATATGTACATATGTGGAGTGTCTGCGTTTGTGATTACTCTCTTTCTCTCTCTCTCTCTCTCTCCCTCCCCCCCCCCTCTCTCTCTCTCTCACGTTCCCATGTGACCAAAAAGCTGGTACATGCGTTTACTATGCCAAGTGCCATGCGTATGGTATAACGCACAATGGATACAACGAAGTATCAATCGAAAGTACATTCCTATCGAGGTACGTTGATCCATCTACTATTTTAGAATAGAAAACAAAGGACCATTCTTCTTGAGCGACATCGATCGTAGTAGTTGCGCTTGACTACCGCATATCTATGTTCACGTTCGGCAGAACGTTTGTCGCCTAGACCTTCCATTTCGAATGTACGGAAATATTTCACTCTCTCGTAGATATAGATACGGTTATATCTATCGAACGAACGAACGAACGAATGAACGAATGAACGAACGAACGAACGAACGAACGAACGAACGAACGAACGAACGAACGAACGAACGAACGAACGAACGAACAAACGAACGAACGAACGAAACGAATGATACAAACGAGAGGAACGAGAGGAACGAGAGGCGTGGTCGACGGTGGCTCGTAAAATTTGTATATACATATTTTTTCCCCACTTTTCTTCTTGGAAAAAAAAAGAACGACCTCTCTCTTCTTTCTTCCAATTTTCCGAATTGGATCCGATGGAATTCGTTTTATTTCGAGTGTACGCTCGGCCTCATCAACTTGGAGTTTTCGAAAAAGAAATCTTTGACCTAGATTTCGTTAATTGCTTCCAGTAATGTTTGCCAATATGAAGGTAGTTTCTGTAAATACAGCTGTTTGCTGTGCATCGTGCCGATGCTACTGCTTCGATCGCAAAACGCGAAGAGATCAAAGAGAGCCGATCGGATTCGCTGAACTTTACGAACGGATAGAGAACGAATAAAAGTCAAGCTCGCACAGACTTTTACCATCTTGATTCTCTCTCGAGCATCCCGACTTTGTCATTTTGCGAGGAATATAAATGAAGGTAGTAAAAACCGTACGGCGAAAGAATATGCATAAACTACAATGTTCTAGGTATTTATCAGTGCAGTGAATTCACTCGAGAGGAATAAGCGAGTTCTCTGTATATTTCCGTGTATGTTTTTGTGTATGTACGTTTATGCGTGCAGTAAGAGTAATGGGTTGGGACGTTATATGGAAGCGCATAATAAATTCTTATTCTATTTTCTCTGCTCCTCATTCGGATCGTAAAATTCACGATAAAGGATGCGCACTTGTTTACGATGCTTTGATGGCTCTTACTGTTTTGTAGGTCGATTTTTGTAACTTCTTTCTCTCTCTTTCCTTCACTTTCTCTCTCTCTCTCTCTCTTTGTTCACCCTTTTAAGCTGTGACGTTTCCTTACTTAGTGAAGAACGATTATCGTTTCCTTACAGGTGGACGACACGCTGAAGATTTATCGAGCGTGCTAGTCTCTTTCGAGCTTTACGATAAAATTTCATGCACGAACTACGACCGATATGCCGAAGAAAAAGAGGAACGAGATGAGGAGGTAAGGGGGAGAAGGAGTGACAAAGAAGAGAGGAAAAATTGGATCAAACGGCCGGTTGAAGGGCTCACAGCCGAACGGATATGCGTCTTTCCGTTTGCCAATCGTCCATTCTTCGCTTCTCAAGAGCTACTCGTGAAGTTCCCATTCGTCCCTTCTTCGATATCTCTCTTCTCTCTTATCCATCCTTTGTTACATTGGATTTTGGACGATTCAAGGGGATAAAAATGGTTCTGTCTAAGGGATGAAAAACCGTTCGGTCGATCGTTTTCCATCCCGTAATTATGTTCGAAGCAGCAACATACATATATCAATTTTTCAGGATTTGTTTGTTTATTTTCGCGAAATATGCATATTTGATATGAAGTACATACATATCCGTTTTAAATATAATATTTGAAAATACAAATATGTTTCCGTAGATAGCTAATCGAAATGGTCGAATATATGATATCCAATCGTGACTAAATGTTTATGAATTCGGAAAAAAATATTTCAGTTTGTAGTAAACTTTGCGGATTAAAAATGAAGATTTAACTCATAACTTCAATTCAAAGGTATTCTTCTTGTCCTTTTTCTTTTGATTTTATCATTAGTTCTTCCTCAGATGTTTTTATCATTTATCGTGAAACGATAAAATATCAATTCGAGAATATTAATATCGAGTTTCTTAAGTTGTTTTCTTACGAGCGATTTTTCAAATATTATTCCCTACTAAGAAATATTACTTCGTACGCATTCGAATTAAATTATGCTTCAGAATAGATTTCATTTATAGCTTTTATATAATACTTGCAAATTAACATGTACAATGTGTTCGAAAACAGTTATACATTATCGTGCTATTTTTGCAATTAATTGAATTAAATAATTCGTTCGAATAATCTGTAATATAAACAATTCTTTTCGATTTTTCTTGATCTTTCTTCAACAGTTTCAGAAAATTTTTCTTCATCTTTACGTAAAGTATTATTAGAAAAAAGATAATTTATTTTTTTATATTATTTTAAAAGTAATTCGAATATACGAGAACTCGAATAAAATGTTTTGGTTCTTTTTGAATGTCTCGCGATAACTCTTTTGTATAACAAAGTTTCCACCAGAATCGATTCGTAAGCGATGCACGAACGTATGACGCGTCGACACATTAATCATTGATAACGCACGCGATTGAGAATGGGAGGAGGTTTCAGAATATTTGTGGCTAGTACTTGATAATAGTATCTTTTCTCTCTCTCTTTCTCTCTCTCTCTTTCTTTCGATGATGAATTCCCTTTGAGAATTCACAAAGAGAAAGAGAGAGAGAGAGAGAGAGAGAGAGGGAGAAAGATGTAGAGAAATCTTTTCCTAAGTTTTGCGAGAAAAGTTTCCTCATAAATTGAAGATTTTGAATTGTCCATTCTAGCCTGCAAATGGGTGCTCTTTTCTCCAACGCTATAAGATATCCACAATATATTTGGAATTATATCCGAGAAAATTTCGATATATTTTACGAAAAGCAAAAGTCAGCAAGGAAAGAAATTCTGTGTACGATATATTTTCTTTTCTCCGTTCGGATATTTTTCGATGATTATCGATAACGAAGCTCGATTAAGATAGATTGGTTCAAGAGAAAAGACAGCGGTAACATGGCGGAGGATGAGATCGAAAGTTTTCTGATAGGAACGTGAAGTGGAAAGTTTTTCTCCGTTAAACCCAAAGTTTCGTTCGGAAGCAGCCCGAGCAACGCCAATACAGTATTTCGCTACATTATCTTTACACGTAAACATACATCTTGGTAAAAATATATTAATATCGGTCTTGAATGATGCATTAAGTATCAACAAATTTAAGAGAATTTTTTTTTTTTTTTAAATAGGTAAAGAAATAAAAAATGAAATGTCGGCAAGTATATATTATTTTTACATCTAGACATGCATATGGGTAAAAATATATTAATATCGATCATTTAATGATAGGTAAATAGAACAAAAAATATTGACGAATTTAAGAGAATTTTTTTTTAGATAAAAAAAGAAAAAATGTTGAAAAGGATATATCTACACACAAGATACATATATTCAAAACTATATATATATATATAGGATAAACTATCAAAGAAGGTAAACGGGTCATTCCACATCGAGTGTTTTGGAAAGCTCCTCTTCTTTCAGGGACCAATGTGTATTTACTTCTTTTATATTTTTCAACCATTCACGATTTTGTAGAGTTCGTAAAAGCACGTGAGACAGAAAGGAGAGATCAGAAGAAAATTCGTCTTGCTTCCTTTCACAATAAAACTCGTTGAGTTTTTCGTTGGCGTAATCGAATTTAGCTTCGATATGAAACTCTCTCATTTTCGCTACGAGTCCATTCAAAAAAGTTCTTATCGTAAAAGTACGATTGTCTCGAGAAAGAGGAGAAAAAGACAGAGGAGAATCTGAATGAGTTCACGAGGACTGATTTGCATCAGGGATTTTCTTTTTTGTAGTTACGACGTGACTTCTTCGCGAATAGATTTTCTCAATGTAAGCGTTTAACAACCATTATTCTCTTTAGATATTCATGCTCGACGTACTATATCGATTAATGGCCATCCATTTCGTAATCGTATCACGATGAGCGTTAAATGCTTAATAGAAATGCTTTTCATCGACAATTACGCTTTAAATTAATCTTTGTGTTTCCGCTTAGCGACGTTTCCGCTTGCTGCCACTCGATTTGACTCATCTCGTGTAATATATTATGTCATTATGATATTATGGCGATGCAGTGACATTTACGTCGGTGAATTTACACGCAAACGATCGTGGAACATTCATCGCTTGGCGTATTTAATTGGTTTGCATTTGAAAATATTCTTCGCATATATGTATATACATACATATGTATGTCGACTTTATTATATTTCTTAGTACTTACGTTTACCGTTGTTGTTATTTTAGACGATGAATAAAGCCACGATCGTTGCAATTTAAATCGTAATGCATAAATAATTAATTAAATACAGATAGGAGAAACGCACACACGTTGTTAGTTTTACAATTAGCAATTTAATGAATGAGAGTTGGATGTAATAATGACAAAAAAGTTAACGTACTCGAGTAGTTATTATCATTATAGAAAATAATTGTGTTTGTTACTCAAATTGCATAATAGGCAAGACCAGTACGCCAAGTAATCTAGCAGATTTTCGACGGAAGGAATATTCCATCTCGTTCTACCTATCTACTTTCCTCGAGTTTCTCACTTCCTCTGATCTCTCTCTCTTTTTCTCTATCTCTATATCTCCCAATCTCTATCTATCTATCTATCTATCTATCTATCTATCTATCTATCTACCTATCTATCTATCTCAAGACCCTGGATATGCAAATTCACGATAACACACAGAGATGGCCATTTTGGTGTGCTAATTTTGGTCAGGAGGATCTAAGAGGAGTCTCTAATATTCTCGATTATAGTAAAGACAGAAAGGAGGACAGAAGCGAAGGAAGAAAGATAGGGCCCGAGATGCTTGGCAAGGAGAATGCAGGAATATACGAATCCCGAGTTGTCCATAAATCCGTCCTTTATTATGGCAAGCGTGGCCGGACACGCGTGGGTTAGGTTTATTCACGATTCCGTCTACGATGCATTTCTGATAGTATGCAAATTTGAATTACTAGCACAGAGCAGCAAGAGAGAGAGAGAGAGAGAGAGAGAGAGAGAGAGAGAGAGAGAGAGA
>NC_057685.1:14606818-14614318 GCF_014466175.1 Vespula pensylvanica
TCTCTCTCTCTCTCTCTCTCTCTCTCTCTCTCTATCTCTCTTCATAGGATGCATATATACACATACAGGATCCGTTCGTTGCATGGATTGCATCCCAATCTCTCTGATCCTCTCACCTATAGACTATAACATCTTTGCATTTTCAGCGATTAGGATGATTTTGCGAACATGCTAAGGTAACCTGAGTTAGGCACATGCTCTGACGAGGTAGTAATTAGGCTCAGGATTGTTAGCTGTATTAATGTCGAACCGCAAGACGCATGAAACGTGAACGTTATGCTAATAAAATTATATTTGCGATACTTGTGATTAAATCTTGCCGATGCTTTTCATTCAATTTGATTGGCACAAAGCGGAAGGAGAAAGGAGGGGGAGAGGATATCTCGCAGATTTCTCTAATTGAATTAAAATTCCTTAGAAACTTTTCCTTGTAATTATGCTGTCAGCGTGGTTGATGGCATAATTTCGTTATTCAAAGCTACTTAATGCGAGATTGTTAGGAGTGATACGAACGTACGTAGGTACTGTATACGTATGAGTCTACATAAACCGGCGCTTAAAAGGAACTCTCTGCTTGAAAACTATAATCGGGTTAAACAAAACTTCGTAACTGAATTTCAGGTTAAATAACAACTTTCATCTTTACCTTTGGACATGAACTACTTCTAATCGAATCGGAATTTCTCCAGTCGTACAGTTAACCCTCAAATAATTAACAAGTTTCTCACGAACGTTCCTTTGTACTTTTTATAACAAACAAATTTGTTTTTAAATCTTTGTTTTAAATGACATTTATCTACCTGTCCTTATATAGATATAATAATGTTGTTAAAGTGTACTATATTTATCGATCGTAAAATATCATTATTTAATGAAAAATCTAACGTTGGAAATAATAGCAACGTTTCTCAAACATTTTGTCGTGCGGCCCAATACATTTGTTTGCAATGTTACCGCCACTCAAATGTTCGCGGCTATAATATTAAATTTTTAAGAACCGAGTAGACTGCAGTCTACCTGTATGTTACTTTACGGATACGGCTGTTACTGCGGTATTCTCTACGAACTCACAAGAACACGAACACGTGAAACTTTCTGAAAATATCTTACAATTTTCTTGCACTTTCCTCGTTTTGGCGTAAGGTAGCAGCTATCATTTCGCGGTCCATTAAAAATTTAACGCGACCCAATATCGGACGGCGGCCCATAGGTTGAGAAATGCTGTTATAGTCGAAAAATAAAGCAAGAATTGTTTCAAGGCACATAAAAAAGTAACAACAAGAAATTGGCTGGATCTTGTTAAGGTACTCGCTAGTAGGGAATTAAATGTCCCTAAGAATAAGCTCGTAATATATATATATACGTAGGTACCGTATTCGTTGCTACGTGGGACGCTTACAAATTAATTGAAACGATATTATGCGACAGAAAAAAGAATGTATCGTCCGCGTGACTTTCGTGAAATCGCGAGAAAAAGATACGAAATAAAACGTATTGCACGGGCAAATTGAGTTCGTAACGTATGGGAGATCGTGCTGTAGAATACAAATTCTAGACGTCGCTCTCTCAACTCCGATTACAGCTTCTGTAATGTTTAATGAGCTATGAGAGGAAAAAAGTATTAGCCAATTAGGTAGCAATCTCATGGTTACTCGTTCATGGATATAATAATTTCTGATAGAATATATTTCAAAATGTCTGCAATCGTTGCTATGTAATTAATCAACATTCTTTTTATTTTAACAGACTTTACTTTTTTTTTTCTTTTTCCATTATCCAATGCAAATTTTTCTATTTACCATACGCCTATGGATTTATGTTAGTTTTTTTGATATAGAAAATTGATTCTTTTCATTTTCATCGGCTCTATTTCACTTTTCCATTGCTATCTGAAATCAATGTAAATTTATCGAATAGTGAAGGGGGCCCATATTTATGATAACGTCGAACGTTCATCAGAAGTAACGGCGGGGATAAGGTGAACAAGGAGAAAGGTTGAATTTTTTGGAGTAGAAGCGAATGGAGGATTGAGAATCAACGATCAATGCCAGTCACGTACATGCGAAAGGCAGGATTTGGTCGATTTCGTGAAGTAGGCTTCGTCGAACGATCGAGTTATCCTTTCAGGATAGTAGGGTTGGCCAAATTCAAGGGTCGGCATCATCGTGAAAAGGACGTCCGTTTGCAATTCCGCAAATCGCCAGGAAGCTCGGTATTCACCGTGGTGCCACGATAGCGTCATCATAGATGAAAAGAAAAGAAAAGAACAAATATTCGTGGTTCCCTCGTTTATTTTCAAAGCTTAAGGATATTTTCTATTTTGATTTTAACATAATTAATTTAGCAAGACGATCCATGTTCGATAATTAAGTCGCATATCATCAAAGAATCATTATTACAAGCTCTTAGTTTCGATCGATTTTCTGACAACCATCAAAAGCGAAGGTTCATTTTCGTTATAACCCTTTACAATCAACCGACGATACTCCTAACGAGCATCGGTACGTACTTATATTTCTTCTTGTAAAGTTTGTCGAACTATTGAAATTATTTCATCGTTAACAATTTTCATAAAATAATTAGCCGTAAAATAAAATACGTTGATGTTTCATTGTGAATATAGGAGTATTATACGTTTACATATTATTCCTAGTATAATTAATAATAAGCTGCTAGAAATATAAGTATTACGACGATCTTTGAGTAGCATGAAAATGAACGGAAATTGTTGGAAAATGATTTTCATATGTTGGAACGCGAAACGCGAAGGAACATTAGAAAATAAAGGTTGTTTGATAAGAGGCTGAAAAGAAGCTAATTTCTACTTAGAATCAAAACAATTAATTCTCTATTCTTTCGTTTTTTTTCGTTTCTCCCTTATTCTTCTTCTCCTTCTTTTCCTTCTTTTTCTTCTTCTTTTTTGTTTGTTGTTTTTTTTTTCTTTCTTAATAAACTTCTTTTCGAAGTATCCCATAGAAAACAAACAAGTAGGCGTGGGAGTCTGAACACGTCGAAGAGCGAGAAAAGAGCGTGGAGTGGCAAGCCGAAAGAGATTTTATTAGGGTATTTGTAAAGGACTGATGTGGTATCGTTTCTACGAATTTGTCCAATAACAGGAACAATTTATTTCCGTGCTCTTTTCAATAAGAGGATGGGCGTACATAACAATGAGCTCGAAATTCTACGAACCTTTAGAATGTGTTTGCGCCTGAAAATGTTTTAAAACGTCTATGTGATCGGTATAATCCTACAACGGTTTATGTTTCATTGAAAATCCAATTTTCATCGAGTATCCATCGACGTATCCATCCGATCGGTCTTCCGTATTATCATTTAATAATTTAATAGTTTGCTTTGGAAGGTTGTTTCATGATGTCGTCTCAGACAGAAAATATCACTTCCAAGTCGAGATCGAATATCCGAAAAAGATGGATAAAGACAGAGAAAGAGAGAGAGAGAGAGAGAGAGAGAGAGAGAGAGAGAGAGAGAGAGATACTAACTATCCTTTATCATTATTGTTTCTTTGAGAAACGAATGAGATCGTAAGATTCGCGATACGATTTTAAATTCATTCAACGGAAGAAACCTCCGTTGCAATTTACAGATATATTTCGTGGGAGGGTCTCTAAAAGTTTCATACGCCATTAAACCAAAGTGAAAAGGATATAGTGATAAGAACAAGAGAGAGAAAGAGAGAGAGAGAGAGAGAGAGAGAGAGAGAGAGAGAGAGAGAGAGAGAGAGAGAGAGAAGAAAACAAGATTGCTCGCATTTATTCGGATCTCGAAGTAGCTTGAATTATTTCTTGAGAATTCGAGGAAGGAAATAGCCAGCTTGCCAGAAGGAGTAATGTATCCTTTTTTTAGAAACGAAGATGATATTACGCGGTTGATGCAATAGTATCAGACGCGTATCTTGTAGAAGCGTAAGGTCTCACGAAGACATTGTACTCGAAACGATTTTTAGTTGGCTTCACCTATGTGCCCGATTGTATGTGACCAACTCTTTCTACTTTCACGATAGTGTTCATACTCGACGAAAAGAAGTACGCCAAGAATAACATCGACATCCTCTATTTTCTTCTTTTTTTTCTCTTACTATCTTCCATTCTTTGTTGAGAAGCACGTTTTTAAGAACAGAAAGAGAGAGAGAGAGAGAGAGAGAGAGAGAGAGAGAGAGAGAGAGAGTATCGAAGAAACAGGAAGACGATTGATCGAACAATAAATCCCCTGATTGCTACCATTCGAAAGAGAAATCTGAACGGATGAATTTTTATCTAACGTATAGTAGAGATTTCATTTTATAACTATTGAATTTTTAACGTACGACGTGTATATAAAAAAGAAAAAAAATATTTGATTTAGATATTTTTTCCTACATGTTTTCGCGAGAGAAAAAGATAGACAGAAAGAGAGAGAAAAAGAGAGAGAGAGAGAGAGAGAGAGAGAGAGAGAGAGAGAGAGAGAGAGAGAGAAGAGATTTCTCATACACAAATATGTACTCATAGGTTACTCGATCGTATTAAAAATTAATGGAGAAGGAAGGAAAGTAAGTAAGTAAGTATGTAAGTAAGTATGTAAGTACTTACATAGCTATACACGTATATAGGTATAGGATAAGTATAAGTAGGTAAGAACTTAGAAGGTAGTAACGCTCTTATATCGAGAGGAAGATCGTAGAAGAGGGTAGAGGGTAGAAAGAAGAGAGCGTGTCTTCGATCGCAATTACTCGCTTGTCCGAGCCCGCACAAGAAGGAGAGTAGGTGGAGTATAGTCTCCACGAAAGAATTCTACGAAAAGACTCCATCTACTTCTTCTCTATCTCTCTTTCTCGTTTCTCGATCCCTCCTCAAGGTTTCCTCCACGTTTCATACGAAAGGCACTTCGTTCGAGAGTAAGTGAGCCAGTCGTCAGCGTTTTCAGACACTCAGACACTGTTACCACTCTTCTCTTCCTCTTCTTTCGTCACACTCTTCTCTTCTTCCTTTCTGCCTTCTTTTACACTGTCTAACACGCACATACACACGTACAGACACGCACTCTCTCTCTCTCTCTCTCTCTCTCTCTCTCTCTCTCTCTCTCTCCTTCTCCCTTCCGTTACTTCATCTCGTTCAAGCGGCAGCTTCGTCACCGCCTCCGCAATCTCAGTTGGAAGGGCAAACAATAATGTACGAGAGGACGTATCTCTCTTGTACACTGCTTCGTATTTTACCATGAAACAGACAGACAGAGAGAAGGAGAGAGAAAGAGAGACAGACAGACAGGGAATGATAGGACTCTGGCCGAACTCTCAAGCGTTCTCCGTTTGTACAGAAATTTATAATAGTCAAAGATACCTTGTTTCTATGTACACTGAAATCGTCTGCCAACGTAACGATAGATCCAATGAACGTTTACGCGTAACAATGATAACGAATACCAGAATGATGGTTTTTAAATGTGCTCAAACACGCGATCGCCTTAGGCAAATATTTGTATAATTTCAATAATTTTCTGTATATCGTATTGACGTAGTATAATATACTTTTTATTATTAAATGAATATTTTATTAAATTATGAGAGGAAATGATCGCTTTCCAAAAGGTTAAATGTTCGACTTTATTTTTAAAGTACATCATTGTTACTGTTCCTGTTAGAAAAATACAATATTTATTCGCATCGTCTTGTTGCATTCTCACGAAAGTGTACGAACTTGTATTTATTAAACATGAAACGTCACTTTGTCACGACTAGTTCTTCGATCGGCCATTTAGTGAAAGTGCAAAGTTGTATAGTTTAAATGTGCCTCGACGTTAATCGTCTTCGTTAACGGGGGCTTTAAGAATTCTCCGATATTCGTGAACGGTTTTTACTACTACTACTATACTACTACGAATACTACTATTATGAATACTACTGCTCCTACTACTGCTCCTACTACTACTACTACTACTATCACTACTACTATTGTATTCTCTGAGATATCGAGCTAGGAACAGAGGTAAAAGGACATTTCGCTTTTGGCAAGTTGCTGCGAATTACAGCGCGTGAGGAAGTTGACGCGACCGATTTAATTCGGTGTCTAGCGAGGAAACGAAGTTTGAAGTTCACCGTTAGTTCCGGACGAAAATTTGCCTCTCCGTATTTTCCTTCGTTAAAGGTGCACAATTTGTGACATTTTTGGTAATACAAAACGCTTGGGTTAACTCGAAACGACCGAATAGTTTAATGTCAACCTTTTTTATTTTCCTAGTAGAAAATCGTAAGTACCATAGAAATTTTCGTCGACGTTTAAATGATCGTACGATTCACGTACGAAAATCGATCATTGACAAAATAAACGTAAGATTATCAGATATAAGACTCTTCGATTGTAACAGAAATTTAAAGCGAAATTTGAGAGATAATCGTTCGGTAAATGCATCTCGAATTTTGGTATGGTCCAAAATTGGATAGCGAACGAACCGATTTTGGAGCAACGTAACGGACTTGGTTGAGAAGAACGGTAAGATTCTTTATGGTGCCTTCGTTACTTCCTCGAACAGAAGTCCTTTGTGAGAGAAATAAAGCTCGACTTGATTCGCGCTCGAACACGTTTCCGCATCGCAGCGCAACGAAACGGTAATGGTCGCTTCTCTTTTCTATTTCTTTTTTTACTCTATTCTTTATTTCTTCTACCTTCGTCTACTTCATCTTTCTACTGCTTTCATGTCTTTTACCTTTCTGTCTGTCTGTCTCTCTGTCTGCCTCTCTCTTTCTTTCTCTCTCTTTCTCATTCTTCCCCTCTTTTTTTTTCTCATAGTATCAACAGTCGTGAAACCTTGGTGGGATCGTTTTTCTTTGAACAAAGGCCTTCGAGATCCGAGAAAATTTCTTTCCCGAATTTTCCGACGTTCGGTACAGAAATTATTCATCGAGCTTTGCATCTCGTCTTCTCCAGTCGAAAAGCCTCTCCAAGTTCTTTAATTTAAAATCCGTAGAGAATGATTTTTACGTGATGCCAACTTTGATTCGTTTTAAAGTCGTATACTCCATTACGATATATAGAGATTACTCCTTGAAGAAAATTGAAATTCAACAATATTTTTTTGAAAATATTCAATGCTCGAGATACGAGGAAAATTTTATTAATCCGTTTGCCATTTCAAATGAATTTCCCGTTTTTATTAATTTAACTGTTTGTCGTTTCAAAGGAGTTTCACGTTTTTCATAAGCATCCTAATGTCGCCTTTTGCTTTAAGAAGAAGATAAGTTTTTTAGTTTCAATATTTTTATTAGAATTCGTTCTTCGACGGAGAATGAACTCGTCGAACATCGGATGAAACAGGATAGGATGATATATCATTTTGTTTCACCGTTTCACTTTTGAGACATTGTCCCAAACGATTTTATATTCTTCATCCAGGACTTAGAATAAATATCCGTCACGCATCGGGGAAACTTTTTTCATCGGAGTACTTTCCTGCGACCGTTCGATCCTGAATACGAGATGACGTTACTTCAAAACTTGTCTAATATCAACC
>NC_057685.1:14619318-14669080 GCF_014466175.1 Vespula pensylvanica
CGATGTGGTTTTTTTCTTTTTTTTTCTTTTTGTATTTTTTTTTCTTTTTTTTGTTAAAACGTATCATAGTCAAAGGGTTAAAACGTGGTATTAAGGGCGTAAGGATGGGCATAAGCCATTCTATATAGAACATTCGTGGTCCATACGCTCGAATAGAACGATGAACGCGGACTCGTGGCTTACCAGTCATACGAAAACTTCTTTCGATCGGCCGAAAGAGTCGGACATGACCGGCAATTAATTCTACCAGTTTTGTATATTACATACGATATATTGTATATAACGTATGTATTGACGTTATGAGCTTTTATAAAAGATATATCGAACTGTTCGTTATGTCTCGTCTCGTTTGACATTTTAACGATCGTACGAAAAAAAAAAAAGGGAAAAAAAGGAGAACGAAAAGGTAGATTTTAAAAATATTGGAAAATATTGATTTTTGTATCGTTCTGGTTTCTTAACGATGTAACTAGCTCGCATATTAAAGAGCAATATAATTTGTAAATTTAAGAGATGTCTCTGGTACAATTACCAATGACAAATACGGTTCGTTTGCGGTAAAGAATGATAAGAGGAAGTATTCGCGGGCAGTGAACTTGTTCTCGAAAAAGAAGAGGAAAAGTAGAAGAAAAGAGGAAGAGTTCCAAGCTCTTTCGGTACTGGGAATGACGCATACACCAATGTCGCCTAATGGCCTGCATATATCAGGACGCAAAGCTCTAGCTTACGCGTCCTACCTAGTACTTTTTCATTGCCTCTCCGCCCTCTGCTCTTTTCTCTTTCTTTCTCTTTTTCATCTTCGCGCCAGCGTTGTCTTCGAGGACCTCGGCACGTCGCGGCATGGAATGGAAGATCCTCGCGAAATCCTACGAGATATTCCGCCACTTTGTTTCTATGATAGTAAGAAATTACCACGTCTCACTGTATCCCTCCGTCTTCCTTTTCCACCTACGTGTTATGTACAAGAAACGTACAACTGACGTACCGTACTTAACTGCGTTATCTCGTTATCCTTGAAATACAAACGAAAAGATTTTGAGTATCCTTATCTCGTCGGTTTGTTCGTAATTTCGTGAGGGGATGTCTGACGACGGACACTTGCTATTTGAAAAAGCATCGAATCGAAATGAAGGAAGAGGTTCGTTAAATTTCATAAGAAAAGGACGACATATGATGATCTTTTTAAAGAGTCATTAGATAAGAGCTATTAAAAATTCATGGCGTCGTACGAACGTGGAAAGATAACGAGCGTAGCCTGTCATTTTTATGAGAATCAAAAGTAGAAAAGGTGAAAGGGGTCGGATCGCTAGTTATATATGTATAAACGAGAACGAACGGTCGAATGGTCGAGGGGTGGTAACAAAGAGGCAGGCTATGTTAGGCCAGCGATTCCCTCGTTTACGACGTCGTCGCGTATTTCCAACGCGTATTTTAAGCGGGTTACAAAGAGGTGTCCGCCCGGAGAGTGCATATTTCAACTTGTTTCCTGGTTTCGTTATGACAGCCTGAGTAATAGCGACAGAAGAGGGAAACGGCCTCCTATACCAGGGACGCAATAATAAAGGCGGTCGAGGCATTTCTCTCGACAATAAAGAGCTGTCATGCAAAATTTCCTCGCATATTTTTCTATAATGCTATCCCGTTGTCCGACGTTCTTCCTCCTTCGACGGCATTACCGACGGTACATGCCAGCTGCACTCCCGCGAGATTCCATGAAATTAATCCTCGGAGGAAGAGTACGCCTACTAGCTACGAGAACTACTAGAAGCAAGAGAGAGAGAGAGAGAGAGACTGACTCGTTTTTGCTCGAGCCCCTCGATCTTTTGGGATTTTCATGGAGAACGTGACCGGCGGACGAACGAAGATTTTCCTTGAGATCTACCGACCAAGAAACGTGCTGTTCTTTCGCCTACTTCTTTTGAGATGTAATTCGTTATCCCTTGGCTTTGCTCGACTCACCACTCATCCTCCTTTCTTTGAATTAGTGTCTGATTTTCAAAGTTTATAGCTAGTAAAATGTCGATCAAATTGAACGTCGAATGTAACATTAAATTGTTTTTATACCTAAGATCCTTCTCATCCTTTTCTTTTCTTTTTTATTTTGTATTATATCTTTATTATTTGTAATTTCTAAAAATGTAAGAATTCCTTTCTCGACGCTAATACTTTAATACTTAGGTAAGTACTTAGGTAACGTTGTACGGCTTTCAATTCTCCTATCATACGTTTCTATTCTCTCTGTTATTATTTTTTTATTCCTTGCTTCATCGATTCTACGAAAAATCCATTTATCGGAAATGCCTCTGCGTTATTTCGGACAATGGACGTTATATTTGATATTTTTCACGCTTGTTTCGAGAGTTTCATCAACGAAAGAAAGAAGGCCGTGCTAGTAATCGGAGGAACTAAGTGGACCGATAACGGAATCGTCGGTACAAGGAGGAAGGAGGTGTTTGCGAAATAGAGTGATGAGGAAAGTGGTTATTAAGAAAGAACGGAGAATTTCTTGGTAGAGTTGCAGGAAGCGGAAGGGCTGCTGGCGATGTCGACGAGTAGGGTCGAAAGGGCGAGGTGTGTGTATGTGTGTGTGTGTGTGTGTCTATGAGTGTGTAGAAAAGAGAGGAGAAGATCGAGAGAGATCGAAAGAGAGAGGTTACTAGAGGAGACCATGTTATCGGAAATTAGGCTCTTCCGTGGGGGAAAGGTTAATAGACACGTCAAACTGCCTGATAAATTGCCGTAGTCTTAGGTCTCGAAGGAATTCGAATATTCATTCGCCCTTTGGACTTTATCTTTATCTTTTTATCTCGTACGTAATAAATACCTATTTCTCACGCAACGATTTAGCAAAGGGAAACGTGCTAGATTTTTTATTCCGAGTTTTTATTTTAATCCAAATACATTGTTTGCTGAGAGAACGAAACACGCCACATGGAAAACCATTCGCATTTATTTAAATAGTCAATAGGAGAGAATTCAAAAGGACATCCGTAGGTATAACCTCACGCCTGATATTTCCGACCAATAGGGATTTCGAATATGGTGGGCATGTAAATTCAAATTAAATCGATACGTCGCGTATCAAAAGGAAAATCCGAGTTCGAATATCGATATTTTCAATGTACAAGTGTTTTCCATTCGTCATTGATTCAACTGTCTTTATTTAGATAATATTAACACGTAACATATTCTCGGCATTATAGCTTCGAGTGATCGCTTTGCTCCTGCGTGATGTACTTAACGTTGCTGCAATTCGCCTCTCGTAATCTTTCACGAACATTGTATCGTTCGATATAATGTACGTACGTATGTATATCGATCGGTTCCAAAATGTAATTAAATCGAATCGTTTTAAATCGTATAATGGAACAAAGCGGATGAGAATGAAGGCTGCAATGTCGAAATAATCTCGCGGATGTAATTTCGCGAGAATACATAGCGCCTATTTAGCCAAGAAAAAAAGACAACGTGCGTCAGGATTCGATTAAATAAGCCTTTTATAATTGATCGATAAACAAAGTAATGACGATGCGCGTTACTATGGTGCTGGCGTAACGACTTTCGTCAAATCTTTGATTCTGTGTGAACATAATGGAAAGATAAATACGAATTAAACGAGATAAAATCAGGGATTGAACGATAAATAAAGTAAAAAAGATCGAGAATGCTTTTCGATCGCGGTGCTTTTCGTTATCCACTTTGCATACTAACGAATCCACTAACGAGCGTCATTCATCTCGACTGTGTCTCCTCGTAGTTAGCCATTTTACGATAGAGCTAACTACGTATATTTCCAAACCGATATCTACGCGTTGAAATGCTTTATGCATTCTCCAAGGAAATTCTCTATCAATTACCACACACGACTGTAATTCGTCGAATCAACGATAAGTCATAATAATCTTGGGAATATCGTTTCTTATTGTTTCACGATCGTAGAGACGCGTCGCATTCGTAATCAAAATTTAGCTTTGTTGTTCCACGGAACGATCCTCTTAATCTCAACGTCACTGTTCTCGACTATACTCGACACGACGTTAGGGAATTATTATGGTAGATCTCTACGAGAAATAATTCGTTTGTACGTTCCAACTTTATGTATATTATTTTATAAGATTTAATATTACGATTTATACGTAGTACGATTTCTCATTAATCATCGTCCTTTCGTAGGAAATACTTCTTTCGGAACTTCGTTCCGCATGTTCGTAGGCAATTACGTCGGTCTTTTTCAATGGAACTGTAGACGAGAGAGATGCGTGGGTCGAATCAATCCGGCAATTTAGTGTTTTCCTTTTTCTTCCTTCGAAGTTTCAATCTGCGATCCTTATAAATTCGTTGGGTTCGCTTAAAAAAAGACCTTTCATTACCAATACGAAAGGTAATTCCGTCGAGATTTCGAAAGTGATTGCATGTACATACATACAAATGAGCAAATGAGTATACTGATACGTCTGTTGAAATTAATTATCAATCTTCGATAAATCGATATAAAGTGATCGAGAAAGATCTTGTCAGAGCATGTACAGACACCGACCTTTCTATCTTTATTTCCCTTTAAGTTGGTACGTGCATAATTACTTTTATTCCGATATATTCGTTACGTAACGAGACCGTTTTAATGAATGATCTCCTAGTAGGATCTATATTTAAACGGATTAAAATTCAAGAATAGGTCACTCCTCTGTCACAATTAGTTACAAAGTCAACTTAAGGAACATCGATCGATACTCCGGAGATAAAATTATAACCACATAAATTATGTAGGACAACGTTGTTCTTTAGAAACGTATCGGATGCTCGTTGAATAATTAATTAATGTTAATAATTAGAGCGTTATTTCGATCACGTGTAAGAGTATATAACGACGCTTCTATGGTTGTTTACTCCATAGAAATATAAGGTTCTTGAGCGTAAAGATTTTTTGAAAATTACTATACTCGGTTCCATCCATCGAACCTAAAAGGAGGATGAATATGATAAAGACGCGTTCATTCGAAGCGATCACGCTCATTCTTTCCTCGACGCGTTTATTTGTCAATTCGCCTAACCAGAAGATCGATCGCTCCTCGGTGACGTGGTCATGAAAACATGTAAAATGAATTTCCAACGACGACGACGACGACGTCGCAGCAACATCAAATCTGTCAAATTTCGAGCACCTCGGTGAACAAGATAGAAGAAGTTTCTTTTCACGCGTCTGGCTTGCCAATACGATATTCCACGTCCTTTGAAACGGTGCTATTGTGTCTGATAAAATGCAATGGCCTTAAATTGAAAGTTACTCGAGCATCCTTCCTATCCTTTTAACATTTCATTTTATACCGTATATATAAATATTTATTATTAAAAAATTTCTACGTGCGTTGAAATCTATACAATATCTCCGTGAATATACGCTATTCACACGGGTTCACTAAATGTGATGGTTAATTAAGCAATTGAAAAAGTACTACAAGTAAAATTCGGATCGAACTAATTTTCTATAAGTACAACCATGTAAAAAAAAGATCTAGAGGTCTTGTGTTTTCTTGTTTTGTTTTTCTTTACCTATTGTTTCTTTTTTTTTTCTTTTTTCTTTTTTTCATTAACATCGAAACAAAAAGTCGAACGAAACGAGGATGGTCGTTATCGGAGAGGTGGTGGGGAGTAAAGGGCTCACGTAAATTATTGCCTCTACTAATGGCTTTAGTTATAAATTTGCTGGATCGTACAGGCAGCCAGGCCAAGCCAGGCCAGGCGTTTTCGTTCGTGAGCCGTTCGATTATTCCGGTCTGCGCTTCAATCGGCGCGCGTGCGAATGCCACGAACGAAAATAATATTCATCGCGTTGGCAACCTCGTTCGGGCTTTTTAGTATTTACGTCAACGAATTGCTCGACGACACACTTTGTCTTCGGTAACGACAGTATTCATATTTTTCTGCATGTCGTTTATTTTAATCGTAGATATATTATCAAAGCGAGAATTACTATTACTTAATATCACTACCATGGAATGTTGATTAGAGAAGAATACAATACTCGCAAAGTGCGATTTTCAAAATCGATTTAAGTCTGGGATCCGGCTTATGTGTGTGTACTCGTTTGTGGACGCTCGAGCTAAATGCGAGTTACGATATATAATTACGAATTATAGTTTCTTTTAATGGATTTAAGTGTATTAATTTTAAGAATACCGAGAATTCTACGCTAATGCGATAACTTGTACTGTGCTACATACCAAACTCTTGCATAAAACTTTATCGGATTTCTATTAGTACGTTTATTACATGGAAATATTTGAAAATGTGATACTTAGCGAGTATAGTGTATCCACGAAACATTAAGAAGCACATAATCGTAAGAAACAGTTATATACTTAAGACGGTCGATAAATTTTTCTTGTTTTTGTAATAAAATGAGCGACTTCTTTTTGATTCATACTTTTTCTCTCTTTCTCTCTTTGTTTCTTTGATCAAGTATTTTATATCCTGTATCTATATTATTTTACAAAAGTGACGGGAAAGATATTGGCTGAGATCGTTAATTACTCTTTGCTGTCTTCTATTTTTAATTATTCTCCTATTAGCTGTTTTTAGCTCTACGATACGAATTAAGAAAAGAAAATAATTTCTCGGGGATCGATAGGAAGGCGTTGCCGTGGATCTAAAGACAGGGCGAAGCTTTCAACCCTACTCCTATTTCGATGCCGCTAGTTAGACACGTTGGTGGTAAATTAAAAATCTCTTCTTGTTGCCCTTGTGGCGTCGGCTTTCACGGCTGACCGATGTCGGTACAACCTGTATCTTGACGTAAGATGAAAGAGACTTTTGTTAAACATGAGATCAGGAATAAAAGACGGTTGGTACAAAGGATATCATAATTGAAACTCAAGCGTAGGGTGATCGTGTAAATTTGTATACTGTCTGCGATCTATCTAATAAGAAAACAGTAGACGTTTTATCGAAAAACGAAATAAGAGGAGAAAATAATTGAAAGATATAGAAGAATTTTTTCGTCCTTTTGAAAAGAGGATTATTTTTCACAAGATAATTGGCGGTGGCTAATTATTATTAAAGAAAAGAAGCAGAATCTTTTAAAAGAAATATCTCCAAGTAGTTATACGAGAGAAAAGGAAAAAAGTTTTATTATCGAGCGAGACGTTAATCATCTTATTTCACGTAAAATATTCTTTCGATGTCGACGTCCGTACCGAACGAGAACGTCACGATAGTCGGACGAGAGGCAGCGACCTTTTTAATCGCGACGCGTAACAATGGCCGACCGAATGACGTAGAGCACCGTCGCGCCTCTCCTATGTTCGCCATTTCTCGGCATCGCGAAAAATAATAAAAGTATTCCAGGGAGAATTTGTTCGCCGTTGCACGGACTTTCTTTTTTCGTCTTTTCTTACTTTCTTTTCTTTATATTCACCCTCTTTTTCATTCTATTTTTCTCCGTACCTTCGTGGAAATTTTAGAACAAAAATTTCTTAATCATTTTACGTAAAATCTATTCGGGGACATGATTTTTATTATAGTTCACGTCAATTGACTCTATGAAATTACTTAGATGCGCTTTTCCGTCACGTTTTATTTCTTAACAAGGAAGAGAGGGAGAGAGAAAGAGAGAGAGAGAGAGAGAGAGAGAGAGAGAGAGAGAGAGAGAGAGAAAGAGAAAGGAAAGAGAACGTCGCGATATGCAATTAATTTAGATCAGATTTTATCTTTGGCACGATAAAATTTTGGCGTCGATCATTTTAGCACTTCTGTGCTTTTAGAATCGCAGCAGACACGGAAGTAATGTTATTGCTTGACTCGAATATTTCTGGCACGGGGAGGTACGTTAGCTAGAGTCAAAGTGGATTCTATCTGGCTAGAAATATAGACACAGAAAAGGGAAAGAGAATTCGACGAAAGTGGGCTTGGATCGAGCGTGCAAATTCGAACACGACAGAAAGAAATTACGAGCAGAGTCGAAAAATAAACGAGACGAGATGGTCTCGACCATAATTTTTTACGAGAGAATTACCTTATTCTCGAAATCATTCTTATTTCGCAGCTAGATTATTTTCTGAGAAAACAAATTGGTAGAATATTTTAACCGTACCTTTGTGGAAATTTTAGAACGCAAATTTCCTATTATTATTTTATTATTAATTTATTTCCTATTATTATTTATTTTCCTTTGTTGTCATGCAGCTGGTAGTCTTATATCGTCCATTCGCGTGAGACAACTTTTGAAATTTGTTAACTCACTCGCTGAAAGTATAAAATCGTACCTATGTTACAAAGCACGCCAAGTGCATCCTGAATTTGATTCGTTAGCGTAACTTCGGCAACTCTCATTTTAATTCCTCTTCTCTAATCCTATTTTCTTAATTACAACGAGCAAGCGAGGTCGTTTGTATTTTCGCTTTTCCAATGCTGATCTCGGCAAAACTAATCGAAACAGGTTGAGGTTACGCACGAAATTTCGGCTTTAACGGAGGAACAGATAGTAGAGAATCTCTATCAGGAAGGGAGAAGGAAACGCTTGCTCGTCAATATTCAATGACTGACTCGTAACGGTGGACATGGCATCGTCGCTAGTAAATTGTCCACGTTGCGCTACCTAGACGGTTTCTCCGTCCTAACTAAGCTAACAATGCTTACTAATTAAGGATTCAATTCGACACGTGTATACCTTACTTCATGGAAAATCATTGAAATATCTATAGGTCTATTCCGAATATAAAAGATAACATAATGGGATAAAATACAGAATAATGAAGGGAAGAAGAAGAAGAAGAAGAAGAAGAAGAAGAAGAAGAAGGATAAGAAGAAAATCTTGAAATGAAATTTTTCTCTTAATCCCTTACACGGTTCGAAATAATTGAGTCAGTGAGAAACGACTGAGTTTTTCTTCTTATCCTCATATCGTAAAGATCGTAGTAGTACACGATCGAGAATAGACTAGAATTCATTCATTATTCTTGCTCCTTTCCAATACTTCGTATGCAAGGTATTAAAACTCGAATCACAAAATCGTCGTCTATCGTACCTACTATACTTGCTTTCGGAAGGTAAGAGGAGGAAACGGGAGAAGGATCGAAACCTCTCGCTTATCGGAATCCTCGCTCTTTTCAATACCTGCCTTCCTTATTCATAGACCGGTTCTCGTATCTATCCGAATGAGTTTCTGCAATTCAAATTCCACGGGGTAAAGCGAATGAACGAACGAATGAACGAATGAACGAATGAACGAATGGAGAGAACGGGCGAGACGAAACGAAACGAACGGGAACGAACGAATAAACGAAAGAAAGAAAGAGGAAGCAGGTACGAAGTAACGGAAAGAGAGAAAGAAAAAGGGAGGAGAAAGAAACGCATATAGTATATTTGCACGAGTAGGAAAAGCTCTCGAGACTTTCTCATCAACAATCATGACTTTATATCCTGTTTCCTCTTCTCCTCGTTCTCCTCATCCTTCAAATCTCTGATATACAATGACGTGCACATATGATCCTCAACGCTGCTCCATCTCTGTCTCCTCTCTTTCTCTTCGGTTCCAATCGAAGATCGATCGCATGTCGTTCCACGGTATGATAAGCTCGAAAAGTCTTGGTAATTGTAAAAATCGATATGCTTCGTAGGCACGGCCTATTTATAACCATTCCCTTCATCTTTCTATATTGTTCTATCAATAAAATCTATTTTTATCCTTTATAGATTCTAGTTTGAGTTATATAAAAGGGTAAAGAGAAAAGTATTGATAACCTTTCTTTTTTTTTTTCTTTTTTCGTTCCTCTAATTAGTTTTCAAACGAAGGTGTTATCATTTGATAACTGTTAACAGGGGATGAAAATTTCTTTTGAACTATTTATCGAATTCTACGAATGGTTGGAAAGAACGTGAAGACGATTCTTTGGAAAAATTCTCTCTTGATCGTAACCATGAATCACATCATTCGCTATTGCTATTGGGAGAAACGAATCGATGTGGACCCAGGTGTAATACCGTGAACACGTAAAAGTACGCCGAAAAAGAGCGTCGTTGCCTGACGAACGGAATAACGTCTTTCGAATAAATGTCTTGGGACAATTCCGAAAAGCAATGTGAATGCAGGAGATATCACGAGGACCTTTGACCCTCCGGGCTTTAACATCAAGGGAAGAAACGAATAGCGATTTTGTGAGAGTACCGATGAGATTCGGAAACTTTTACCAAGAGGATGTCTTTTATTCTCCAATCTCCATTTTTTTCACATTATTGTTTTTATTTTCTTTTGAGTAATACGTTTAAAATATAAAGATGACGGTCAAGTACTCGCCAAAGTTTTTCCAATGAATTTTCTTTCTTTCATTCGCGAAGTGCCCATGAGAAAAGATTTCGCGTACGTATACTTCGAGTCAGGCAAGCGAGGCTCAAAGCAAATAAGAATGTCTTAAATTAGATCGCGGATTATATATATATATATATATATATATATATATATATATATATATACACATACACACACACACACACACACACTCTATTTTGCACTGTAAATATACGACTGAATGTAGCTCGACTTCGTGCAGTGCATATTTTCTAACTTCGTTATGCATAACGTCGTCTCTCTTATCAAGAAGGTATACCAGCGATTTGTAAGCAAGCATAGCCTTTTGTAAGGAACAAAAAGCACTTATTCATGAGGTAGCCATGATTTTCTGCTTTTTTTTTTTTTTTGGCTAATTAAGATTGACGACGTATCGTTGTATTATATTAACTGCGACTTTTGCGATCGAAAATATCGGACGATGGAAGTACAAGTGATTTTTTTAAAAATATTCCTAACTTTTGAACGACCGTGAATTTTACGAAAATAAATAAATAAATAAATAAATAAATAAATAAATAAATAAATAAATATAATACAACGATATAAAAATTCGAAGAGTACAATTTTTTCAGTCTAACAATTCGCGGACGTTCATCGCTCGTTCCTACATATGCATGTTACGCTCTTTACAAGGTTCACTCCCGTAAGATTCGTAAGATATTCATGTAGAACTTTATTATATCTCGGCTTGGTGTAAAACCTCACTATAAATATTCATGAGCGTTCGTACTCGTGCGAAAAGTCTCTCATAAAAGAGCTTGTGTGCTGGAAGCACCAAATCGCGGCCCAGATAATTACTTCAATCCGAAAGAAAGAGAGAAAGATAGCGAAGTAGACAGACAGAGAAAGAAAGAGAGAGAAAGAGAGAGAAAGAGAGAGAGAGAGAGAGAGAGAAAGAAAGAGGTCAGAAAAATTACCGACGAGAAAATTATTATCGATAAGATAACCTTGATAAAGTGGTTGATTTATCGAAATAAAAAAATTAATCCACTATATCAATTGCTAAATGATAGATATCTCGTTCCCTAAGGCAGATTAAAAGAAATCAATTTAATCTAAACGACGATCGGACACTTTCTATATTTTGAATCTGTTCTCCCTTTGTTTTAATACAATTTCAATAGCAATTCCTTGACTTCTCGAGCTATCGAAACATCCCTAAGGACAGCTCGCATATGTACGTAATCCTAGATTCCAGGCCATTACGATCGATTCGAGCGTGTCTTCCGATCGAGTCCGAACACCCAAGCCGGTGTCTCGATGACACGTTGGACAAGCGTCGAATCGAGGCTTTGGCGAGAGGTTTACAACGACAGTGTAGTCCGTGTCCCTCGAGGGAGACCGCAATCCGTTCAAAGTTTCGCCATTATCTTCTACCGAGGATAGTACTCGACTGTATATAGAAATAGTTAGATATATAAAAGAGAGATAGAAATAGGGATGTAGATAGATAGATAAATAGAGTTAAAGAAAGAGAAAAAGGAAAAGGAAGAGATCAGAAAGTCTGAAATTTGCTTTCGTTTGTTGCTCGAGAATCGGCTCATTCACTTTCTCGTTTCGAACTTTATTTTTCTAAATTCGCTATATCGATTTTTTTCGTTTTATATCTGTTCTATATCGATAGTCGAATTTTTTTACTCACGATTTGAAATACTGAAACAAACGTTTGGTTATTGCATTCTTTGGTAGTCGACCCAGTTAATTTGAACCCCATGAATGACGTTAAATAATATCATTACGTCCTTTGAAGCATAGCATTGAAGCAAGATTAAGGGATGAAAGGGCTAATAAAGAAGAGAGAGAAAGAAAGGAAGAGAGAAAGAGAGAGAGAGGAAAAGATACACTCGAAGCTGTCTAATTAAGTAGTACTTTGAATGTAAACGTCTGAAGGCGCAGACCCAAGAATTACTTCGACAAGCATCGGCAAAAGTTAAAATTATAATATGAAAGAGAGCACGGTCGACTTGTTTCTTCTTACCTATGTTCCCCCTCTCCCTTTATCTGCTATAGAATTTAATTAACAATTATCGTTTTATCGAATGGGAAAAGAGAACGATTATTCGAGGGACACAAGACTCGATAACATTTTCTTTCTTTTTCCTTTTTTCGTATTTCCTGCGAAAAATTATCTTTATTAAAAATTCAAAGAAATTATAAAATACTCTTTGTACTTTGCTTTTTAATTCGTTAAATATTACAAAAGAATTTATTATGTACAAGTAAATAATTATCTACTCAAAGTGCACTCTTTAACAGGAACGAAGAAATTACAATCAACTAATGATCAACGAATGAGATCGTTTGATTTAAAAAAAAAATGTTCACGTCGTTTCGATTACGAGTGCTTCTTGAAAATATTAACAGAAATGTAGTAGAAAATCGAGAACTTTAGAACTTCAAACGGATGGAAGATGAAAGATAAAGGGGACAGAAGGTAAGAAATCTTAAAAACGAGGAGAAAGTAAAAAAGAAAAAAAGAAAACGAAAAGATTAAGAGCAAGACGTCGTTCTTTCCGTTTCTGTACATTTTCGTATTTATTTCAGTTTTCATAGTAGAGGAAAAGGCAAGATGTAACGTTCGTAAGAAAAATGAAAAAGTATGTTAGAACTACGAAGCTCGTAGTTCTAGCTCGCGTAGTTCGAGCTGTCCACAATGATGGACGATGACGAAGAACGGTTTGACGCGTCCTATGCGCTTACCTCTTATCGCTGTTTCTCTCTAACACATTGGCCAACGATAACGAAGTGGAATCGAAGTAAGAGGATAATAACGAGTACTGAAGCTTGCCGATAAATTCTGGAAGCCTGTTCTTTTTCTTTGAACATTGTGCACGCTCCAGGTAAAAAGAACAGGTAAAAATAAAACGAAAAAAAAAGACGAAAGGGAAAGGGTGAGAAAGGCTACCGGAAAAGTTCATATATCGTAAATGACGATATTTATCATTCACATTCTCGAAGAACGTTCGATTCTGAAGCACACGATTTTCTTTTTCCGAGTGGTTATTTATTAAATAATTATTTATTAGAAAATTAAAGAAAACGAATAAGGAAAACTATCCTTGAAAGTTTCATTGAACGGTGAGATAACGTTGTACGTTTATCGATCAGAAGAACAAAAATAGGATCGAGATCGATCGGGAAAAAAGAAAAATAACGTAAAAATAGTTACCTCTTTTATGATTCGTCGAATCTTTTATATATTGTATATTATTATCGATAAACGAAATTGTGACAATATAAAAAAGTAATGTTTACTTTACCTTTCCGGGTTTAGTCGAGTCGCTTTATTGCATAAATCATATAGTTTTAATTATATTCAACATTTTAAAAACAATTTTCTTCGGCGTAATTTATACTTCATTCTTTACTACTTTCGAAAGTAATACGATATCTCCACTGCGATAAAATGGAAAGGAAAGAAAGTAGAATAATTTGCGACTTTGTTCGTTAATGGATAAAAGATCACTCGAAATGAAGGGTCTATGAAGAAGGCG
Source organism: Vespula pensylvanica (assembly GCF_014466175.1). NCBI lineage: Eukaryota > Metazoa > Arthropoda > Insecta > Hymenoptera > Vespidae > Vespula > Vespula pensylvanica. The sequence continues at coordinate 14,633,158 of NC_057685.1, forward strand.
ATTGGTTATTCTCGAAGAAGATGAGTCGAGATCGTCGAGATCGTCAAGATCGAGGCGATCCAGTCGGTAGAAAGATCGATAGAAACTCAAGTAGCGCGTTATCAATCGTTATCCCTTGCGGCTAATTAGAAAGGAGTAATTAACAAGCCTGCAATTAACTCTACTGACTTTTCGATCGATCGTCGATATGTTCTCTTTGTTCATGTATATGTAGACACTTACATGTACTTTTTCTTTCTTTCTTTCTTTTTTCTTTTTTTTTGCGATATACACAAGAGGACAGTCGAGTGCACATACACAAAAGTAAACTAGGATGCAGAAAAATCGCATAGGATTCTCGCGAATCGAGGGAAAATTATTGTATTCCGTGTGCTATTGGAAAATCTCGCAGCTTACGGGAATTTTCCTTGGCTACGTTCTTCTGCATTTTCTTTTTTTCGATGGATATCAGCGCGCATAAACGTTTGCATGCATAGAAGCGTAGGGTGGTTTTACGCTCGCGCATGCGCATAACGCGCGGCCTCAACTAAACACCCACCAAATATATACACATATACATAGATATATAAATGGAAAAGGACGAACTGTGTTCCCGAAAGAGAGAAAGAGAGAAATAAAGTTAGACGGGACAGAGAGAGAGAGAGAGAGAGAGAGAGAGAGAGAGAGAGAGAGAGAGAGAGAGAGAGAGAGAAAGAGAGAGAAATGTTTAGAACGGTTTACAATTTTTATACCTTGCTTGTCCAGTCCTGGAGTACGTTTTGAAAAGAGAAGCCATAATATCGTAGAGTTCGTTGCACTTGTATACCACCGAAAAGTGCAATCTATGTTTTTCTACTGGCCAAAGACTACGTAAAAAACGAATTACGACGAGACCACCTCTAAATATATCTACTCTTATATATATGTACGTATTTATAAACGTGTGTGTGTGTATATATATATATATATATATATATATATATATATATATATCGGTTGAGACTCAGTAAAACTCCATCTACGACTCTGTAATAGAACGACGAGGTTCTACGGTGACCACGCTTTTACCTTTTTGCTTCCACGAAACTACGTTCTCGAAGTTATTCTCGCCATACGTGTATAAACGCCTCGCGAAAATTGTTGTTACCAGGAAAGTTGTATATATAAATGGATACATACCGATGGGAACTTCTAGATGACGACTTTATCGTATATAACTTTACAACGTTAGATCTTGTATATATGTATTTATATTAGAATTTACATTACAAGATTGTGTATGCATATCTATAATACATACATACATATGTAGTTATGTACATATCTACCATAAGAAGCTTCCGATCGTTCTTATGTTGTCATGTAAGATGATTAATGATCTTGACATTGTTGGATACATTTATGTATGAGAGCGAGTGCTTTTCACCTCGACTTACCAGAGTTAATTGAATCTCAAGAATGCACATAGAAAAGATCTTCGAAAACAAACTAAAAGTACAGTCTTCCCACTAATTTTACTAATATAGTTGTGATAAATAGGATTCGTTATTTCTTTTCTTTTTTTTTTCAGAGAATTTTAACGTAGATCATATTTCTTCCTTTTTTTTTCAGAGAAATTTTAACGTAGATCGTAGATATTTCGATCGGTCGATCTGTCTGGTCTCTTTTATTTACATACCTCACGGTAAAAATATATGCTTTAGAGACAGGACGAATTTGTTTTATACATACATATGTACATACATTCACTAAGTGATTTAGATACGTAGTACGTGCTATGGAAAATGGTCTGTTGGATATTTCGAATATTTCCTGGCACTATTCTACACTATCGCGTTCCTTTATTATTAATTCTGTAGTTTGCTTTTAGAACTCAGAAATAGAAGAAATTTGCTTAAGAGGAAAAGTGAGAAAGAGGTATGAGAGAATGACTGAGAAAGAAAGAAAGAGAATGAGAGAGAGAGAGAGAGGTAAATAATGCATTTTTAAAATTGCACGCGAAAATACGCATATAAACTAGTGAAAATATTGTTTTCTTTTGGAATTATCATTTCGAATGAATGACAAAGTAACAGAAAAGGAAAAGATATGACGGAGGAAGAGAAAAAGTTAACGAATCAGAAAGCGAGAATATAATTGAAATGGAAAGATAAAATGGATTTGGTATTTGCGTAGTAAAATTCATTCGTTCGTGGAAGAAGGGATACGGCCTTTGATCTTTCACGAAATCTCGAACGACGTTTTTGCGTCCGTGGTTTGCGAATAAAAACTTTTGAAAAATTCTTCCTTCCCCGAAAATGCTTACTTTCTCAGAAATTTTTCAATCTAACCGATGAAAACGAAAAAATAAATCGAGGAAATGGGAAGAGAAGAAAATTTGAAGATGACATTACAAAATGGAGTTCAATAAAGAGAATTATATTGTTCGAATAGTATGTTCAAATAATATCGAATAGTATCAATTTCAACGCGTTTAAAATAGAGAAATATACGTTTTAAGATTTACGACAAAATTTATCGACGAACAATCGTTAAATTTGTCGAATCGTACAATTTCTAACGATATTTTCTGAACGATGAAATAAAGAATTTAAAAAAAAAAAAAAAAGAAGCAAAAAAGAGACGAGATAAAAATCTCGATATCCCCAATTCGTATCATTGCACTGACCGCAAACGAAGAAAACGAAGAAAACGAATTAATGAACGAACGAACGAACGAACGAACGGACGAACAAACGATAAAAAGGACTTCGAAGTCCCGAGTGAGCTCGTACGAGAAATAGGAATGAAACGACAATCTTTTTAATCCGGTTAAGCCCAAACCCAACGTGACGATGTCGATCGCAAGTGTTCGCGAAAGAAGCGGGAAAATTAAAATTAAATTATCTTTCGCTCTCGTCGCGGAGAGTGCAAATTAATCGCTTCGAAGCCGTTGATAGGGTACCGCTAATCGGCCGAGTTCATTTTACTTCTTGCTTTTTCTTTTAAGGATCGATTATGGAAAGTGAAGAAAGTTCCATTTTCTCTCTCTTTCTCTTTATTTTTCGCTCCTCTCGATTTATCTCGAAAGTTTTATCCACACCGTTGACTCGTATCGATCAGTAGTATGGCATTCCATCGAGGATGAACTTTTTGAAAAACAACACGAGACACATAAAATCGTAAAATGCTAACGTAATAAAGCAGATTTTGTTGTTTCCGGATCTCAGTTACCGTCGTGAAATTGCCGATGATCATGGATCGTTATCGTTATGGTTTTCTACGTTCGACGCGACCGAACGCGGTCTTTCATACCAGGTCAATCGTTTCTCGAAGAGCAAACGCGAAGTAGAGAAAGAGAGACAGAGACAGACAGAGACAGATAGAAGTTGTGTTTCACGATTTGCTGGAGTGGAAGATCATCGATGGACTCGCGTAGACGAAGGAGAAACTTCGGCAGTTTCGTGCAATCCGTAATGACGTTGCGAAGAGAGAAGTCGAACATCGTTGCTATCTAAAAGACGTCGAAAGCCTCGATTCAAGGAGACGATACGAGTTCTATCGAGTCGTCTCGCTAGCTTTCTTGGTAATACTTTCGAACACTTCCGTCAAAGGATCAATTTTGTATCGATTTCTTTTTCGCCATTACTTTGCTGGGCGTTATATATATATATATATATATATATATATATATATATATAACTAACTACTACGAGTAGCTCTGTTATAAAAATGAGAGAAAATTTTCGAGAGCCTCCTTCGAGAGACACTCGATATGATCTAGATTTATATTGCACTTAGTAAGTTTATGCGAAGAAGAGAACGAGGGATCGATTTTTATTATATCTCGTTATATTGATAGAAGTCGAGCTTCTATAACATTATTTTATAAAAGTATATGATATCCTTATACAATTGTGATGAGAAACAAATCGAAGAGAGAGAGGTAGGGAGAGAGAGAGAGAGAGAGAGAGAGAGAGAGAGAGAGAGAGAGAGAGAGAGAGAGAGAGAGAGAGAGAGAGAGAGAGAGAGAGAGAGAGTTTTCACGTTCTGTCTCTCAGCTCACCGTCGACGAGTCCAGATAATACGTTTATACAAAGTTAAGGATACAGTTGCCCCATAGTATCGAACTAGAATAAGCGGATCTAAAGGTAAACGAGAAGATGGAGAAATTTCCATAACGAGGAGAGTCGGGCGACAAAGCAATTACGTGGTTGATAATTATCGAAGCATACGCAAAGAGAAGAATGAGAAAGCGAAGGGGGAGTTGTGCGAAGGGGGGAAGGGGAGGATGGTGAATCTCCAGCGAGCTTGCCGTTGAGTTTTACGATCTACGGAATATCTCTTGGTCATTCGCCTGTAAACTTTGACGGTCTATTTCCGTGCATTTCCGCCATTATTTCTGCAAACCGCTTCCGAGTACCGAGTTCCGTGGTTTCCCTTAGCGTATCAAGGACAGCTTTGCTTAAGCTTTATGCTACTTGCCTCATTATATTTCCGTTATGGTATATCATTGCATAGATGAGAAATGTGGGAATTATCGCAATACTCGGGAATGGTAGTTTTATACTTTTGAACATCCATCGTCGTATTGTCTACCGAACGTAAAGGATTAATTTCAGTACGTTATAAGTTTCATCCATAAAAAAAGTCATCCACGATAGTAGATCTACAAAAAATATCCTAGCAACTTCGATATTCATTTTTTAGAAAAAGAAAAAACAGAAGAGCAAAAAAAGAAAAAAGAATCATATCATAGAATAACAATGGTGGGATCGGGGAGGAAAGGAGAGGTATGAATAATTCGTACCTTGTGCTTGGTTCGATGACGATGATAATGATTCGGCCTTGGATGCTCGACGAGGACGTGTTCGGTGGTAGAGGTGGCGGCGGAGGTGGTGGGTTCGGAGGCGGTTGTATTGGTTTTCGTCGAACGCGTATGAATCTTCGAGGATTGGCTCGCCGATTGTTGAGTCCTTCTCGGCGATTGTTGCCGTTCCTTTTGTGCCTCGTGACATCGGCAAACCGGTGGAACGGTCGTTCCGTGGCCTCCACCTCCGCCTCCACCACCACCACCACCCCCGAAGGATCCACCTCCGCTTAATGCTGCCGCAGTCAGCTTGCTGGCATAATAATACATCGCGCACATTTATCCGACGAAAACTTAACACCACGTCCAGCACGCCACTTCACTCCTGTCATCACTGACGTTAGCGATGACGATCGACGATCCTTAGCTCGGTATAAACGAGCACGAAAGTGAAAGAATAAGCTATCACTCGCGACGACTCGACGATCTTTCCCTTGTCTTCGAGGGAAATCTACGAGCAGCAGGACCTCTTGGATCGGCTCCAACCAGAAAAGGAACGTCCTTAATCGCTCCTGCTTTCCTTCCTCCTTCTCCTTCGCGATATTTATTTCTTTCGTAAAACCCGAATGGCTGTTTCTCTCGTTTCTTCGATATCTAGACCGAGGTCGAAGTTTCTTCTCGATCTTCCTCTCGAATTCTTCCTCGACCTTACGTAAACGCGTTTTCTTGAGAAATGAAAATTATTTCTGATATTTCTTCTAAGTTTCTAAACGATAGGACAGATAAGACGATGATGAAATTTAAAAAAAAAAAAAAAAAAAAGAAGCAAAAAACAATACGTTCGTATCGTCTTTTCAAAGACAGACTTTCTACTTTTTTCCTTTTTCTCACAGTTTCGCAGTATCAACGTTTAAATAATCGAGCGAATGCCTCGACGAGTCTCCCTTAACGTTCGAAACTTCATTATGGTCACACGGAACGGAAACGGTTGGCCTGCAAGCATACTTAACGATTGTTTCCCGGAGTTTCGTCGATGATGGAAGAGGACATAGGAGAGTTTGATGGAGATCGTCCTACTGAAAACCATCCTACCGTGCTGATTCCGTCTACAATAGAGCTCCAACACTGCGAATACGAGGGAACTGTCGGAATAGAGACTCACTCTTTCCATCTCTATCTCTTTCTATTTCTCTCTCACTCTAGCGACGACGAGAATGCGTCATGCCATGAAGAACCACGTTTCTCGATGCCGGTTTACGTTTGCTATGCGGCTGTCCTGCCGAAAATCGACCCACTGATCTGCTGTCGATTCGCGAATGGTACCGAAAAACAAATCCTACCGACAAGTCGAACAAAGGTTTATCCTCGAACAATACGGATTCATATGCTGTTATAACATCCAGGAATGAAATAGCGACCTAAGCAGCATCATAAAGTAACTTTCTATCGATCGAAATGCATGCAACTTTATTATCTCCTAACTATTGTGTACTTAAGAATATCAATTATTGCATATCCAAAATAATGTTCGTTAATAACGTTCACTTTAGACTACTATTTTAGCGAACCTAAGTGCATTTAATAGATTGTAATTCGTCATTCGACGTTTCAACGAAGCTTCAAAATTCGAAGTCCTATGAAGTAACCGATCAAAATGACTATTATATTACAATGAATCCTATAATCAACGACGTTCTTTTAAAGCATCACGTTACGTCGTGTCTAAAGCAAAGGGTTCTTTGAATTAATTTAGGAATCTCTCGGTTATGCTTTCACTTAGAATGGCTTTTGGATGCTCCAAAGAGCTCATTGAAATACAATTTAAATAGTTCACGGATGGTCCCCAGTAAAATCTATAGATTCGATCAATAATACTCCACTGAAGACAATCCAATTAAGGCCAATAACGGAAGTCCTATATATTTGACATAGACTATAGTTATGCAGCAACGATAATCGCGAAAGAAGAGATTGGACATGTCGGAAAAACGTATGGTGCAATAGCATTAATCATTTTAATCGAAGATGTCAAGGTGAGAACGAAGACTCCTATTTTCATCGTTTGTTCACAAAGAAACTTTGTTACGGAAAGCTCGTCTCACAATCGAAACTGGTTAGAACCACCGAGACTCATTAAAATCCGAATTGTATTCAACGAGAAAGTCAACTTGTATTTCCCATTTAAAATATCTGTTAATGCAAGTTCCATTCCTTCTCTGTTATTATCCTTGTAATACTACCAAACTTAATCGCGTTATCTTGTTCATCGGAAAACGAAGATTCTTTTTACTTTCTGGAAACTACTTAGGAGTTTTATCATCGCTGTTGTAATTGTATCATACCGTGTCTTAATTTTTGATTTTAATTGGACGAAAATATAATATTTCTATTTTTCGATATAATATTTATAATTTCGGTAAACGATATTACAATTGCGTACTTATACTTAATATTTTCTAATTCATGAAACTTTTATGAAAAAGACGATGAACGTTTGTTAGCGATCGACGTATCCAACGTGTTACGCTAATCAGCAAAATTGAATACTCAACGGTGTAGGCATATTTACCAATAGGGAGAGCAGTAAACAGTCAAAGTATTCGCGATGCGTCGCGATAAACGCGTATGGCAAGCCGAACGAATGGATAATCATTAACGCGCGCTGACTATATCGATAATTAATTGTCATTGTGATCGGATGCAGATAGCCAGAGAGAGAGTGAGAGAGAGAGAGAGAGAGAGAGAGAGAGAGAGAGAGAGAGAGATGGAGAATGAGAGAGATAGAGATAGAGAAACAGTGAGATAGAGATAGAGACGCATTGACGAAGCTCGACATGACGTGATACATCACGATACAATGCTACGTGTCTGTCGAGACATGAATGTTGTATGAGACGGAATATTAGTGGCTCGTACCTTGTCCTTTGGGAAGATACTACGACGTTGTATCTCTATGATGATCATAGAACTACGAAGAATCCTTGTTATACAAATAGATCCTACGATATTTCGTCCTCTCATAATTCTATATCTTTCAATGATATTATACGGAAAAAAGAAATATTGCAAAGGTCCGACTTGTTTCGCAGAGGAGATAAATTATGGAATTTGCTAACGATGTAAAAGAATATATTAGAGAAATATTTCAAGATCGCAAGTTCGTAAAATTCGGAAAGATAGAGTGACTCTTTTGTATAACAATTTTTCTTTATAGATACGATCGGCGATTTGAATAATATTCGTTTGAATCGCTTCGAATGTGCCACAGTGCTTTTATCGTAAGTACGATAATACGAATGGAAAATAATTAAGAACGATCATTTGTGACTTTTCAAATCGTGTGCCGAATTTCTCGAACATCTGTGTTATTCGAAATCCTTTGTATTTATTTTTCATTTCCGATTTGATATCAGTGATAGAATTACGTCCTAGAGATTGTATTCGAGCGGACGGTTTACGACTTTGCGTCGATGGTCAAAGCTTTTTAAAGCAAACCTTTTTTACGATACTTTTCCTTTCTTTACGATCACTTAGAATTTAAATGAAACGTGATTTCGACGTACCGAGAACGGCCCCGTCGTAAAGTAGATAAAATCGTACGTTGTCGATCAACGTCAAAGAGTTAGCCAGAGAGAATTTTCATGCGAAGTTATTGCGAAAAGCTTTTTCCTTTTTCTTCTTCCATTATCAACATATCGAAATGACGAATTTTAATATAGACCAATCGCTCTTGGTAAGCCAATAATATTATCCATATCATTTAAATCACAATTACTCACGGAGAATTAGTTTAACGCTAATTAATATCAATTCTCTCGATAGCTGGATGAACTATCAACCGGCTGATGTGTTATTCCTCTCATTTCTCCCCTTCTCTCTCATTCTCTCTCTCTCTCTCTCTCTGTCTATCTCTCTGTCTCTGTCTTTCGCACTCACCGCACAACATATTCCCTACGATGATACTAAAATTTCGATCTCGTCAATCTGCCTGGTAATATCGAATCAGTTCACTTATCCGATTTTCTCTATCGCAACAAGGTTTATCATCATCGTAATAAGAACTAGTATCGAGAGAGCGTAGTTATCGATCGTAAAAGTAACTTAATTGAGAGACACGTACGATGAGTACGTTTTCGATAAATTTAATTCTCTGAGTGGGAGCGTTGGTGCGAGCTTACGCACATCGACGTCATTTTAAAAAGCATTGAAAAATGGAAGTAAAAGAGACGAGAAAAAAGAAATGCGGCGATGATGGAGGATACAAGGTAGAGGAGGAAGAAGAAAAAGAGAAGGAGATGGAGAAATGAGAAAACAGAAAATTTTACGCGGAGAGAAGGTTGAAGCGAATTCGTTCGGCCGTTAAATCTCCTTCCTTTCCCTTTCTCTCTCCCTTCGCCTTTTTCTCTTAGAGCGCGATTCGCGAAACACTCTCGAACAGTTTCGAAGCTCATTGTCGCGGTAATTTCTTTCCGGACAGTTTCCAATAAACCTTTCCCTCCTTTCTACTCTCGACGTCCTTTAATCCGTCTCTCTCCGTTCGCTCGGTAGCATTATCGTTTTTTGTAAAGCTTTCACGACACCAATAGCAAAAGCAACAGCAATAGCAACAACAGCAGCAAAAGCGGTAATTTCGAGTTTGGAAGGATTTTCAACGTTGACCAGGAGAGAATTGTAGAAAGAGTACGCAAACGAGAATGCCAAGGAGAACCGATGAATTTTCAGGCGACGCTTTGATACTTCCTCCGTGCGCTCGCAACTCGTATCACTTTTATGGAAACTCGCTCGAAGATTTACCTGTGAAGTTTTAACTGTGAACCGTGCGTGAACATACGCGCAGTGTATAATGTGTGTACAAAGGACTTTCGTTCGTGTACTACACGCTTATGAATGAGAACGTTCTCGCCTCTCTTGCATTTCCAATCACGACACGCTGCGAGAATCGTAGAAAAAAGAGAAACGTTTTACCTTCGAATACCATTGCCACACTTTTATATCCTATACCGAATATTCTTCCTCATTGACACGTTTTCTCTATACCCGTTTTCCTAAATTTATTTCTTTTGAAATACGCTTACGAAGCCCGAACGTACGAACGAACGAAGGTTTGAAAATCCCTCGTAAACGCCTCCCTCGGTCGGTTAAAAGAGAACAGCGAGAGAAATGCGATGAAATACGACGTGAGAATGTTTTTTAACGTTTATCGAAACAAAGCATTTACTATACACGTACAGGTAAAGTTACTTTTTTAGGTCATCTTTCGACGACCTCGTTAACTTCGATCCCATCGCGCTCGTTCGTTAACGCGATTCACTTATTAAGAATTTTTATCGAACTTCGCTCGCCCACGGATTTTTGTAAAGATTTCGAAGAAAGAAGAAAGTAAGCGCACTTCTCGAGGACTCAATTAATTTTTAAATTCCACTTTGTTAGTTTGCCATTCTTTCTTGCGATCGTTTGTACGTTTTTGACCTCGATTAAAAAATTCTTGCAATTCTCGCGAACGCAGAAACGTATTCGCGAAATTAACCGTTGACACGATTAATACGTTTTAACATGAACGTTCTTTCTCGATACATCATACTTCTTTATCGTCTTTCATAGTTTTTTAATTTTTCGTCCAAAGAAATTTCTTAATTAATTAGCTTGTAATATGCCGTACATACGTTTCTTTTGAAATTTCAAGTGTAGCAGCTCCTACGCTTTTTCGGTCTCTCTCTTTTTTCAAACTCCTTTCCATGGTATATTATTTTCGATGGCGTATTTGCGAGTAATTTTAAGCCCGTCTGAGTGTTAATTGAATGGAACAATGTGTAGAGGTTGGCACGATCACTGGTACAGCTGTTCCTTGAGTTTTCTCAAAGACCATCTCTTTTTCTTTCAAACCTTTTTCAAATTTCGAGATCATTGAAAACGATTCAATGGTTTTAACAAAAATCTATACACAAGAGATACAACATCGTTACGATTTTATACAGATTTTCATTTTGAAAGTATACATATCTAAGTATAAATAAGATAAATCTATAAAAATAAAGAGACAACGAGATGACAAGCCCGTGATAAAAGTATATATCTCTCCGTGAAGAAGTTCTTTGTCGAACGAGAATATTAAATCGTCTGATTTCACAAAATCGTGAGCTTTCAATTCTCTATGAAGGAGGAATAGCATCGATCGGCTTTCGAGAGAGGAAAGAATCGTTTAAATCAAGTGCCTGAAGAGTGTAGTACCGTGACGCTGTGAAAACTATCATTGAACGATTATTAGGAGGAAAATGAAGAGACACGAGATAAATTCTGGTGTGGTAGATCGACTGATTGAAGCTGGGACGAAGTTTCATTTGGGTCGCAACGAGTACCGGGAACGAGTGCCAGAAAGGTACTGGGAAGGGTTCAGAGAGGGTGTGTTTGAGTGCAGAACACTCGAAACGATATACAGAGTAACACACTGCTCTTATTCCCATCACAGGTCGGAGATAGTTTTTCACCCCCGTTGCCTCAACTCTAGTCCTATACACACTCAGCTTCTCTGCTTTACCTCTTTTCATCGAGTCGAGGCTTTTGCGAGGGTTGAAAGGGGGAGAAAACCCAACCCTATTTTCACTTTTCTCCTGTCTTCTCTCTCTCTCTCTCTCTCTCTCTCTCTGTCTCTCTCTCTCTCTCTCTGATTTGTTCATTTGTCCTGTTCTACCTTTGTTTCGTATCTCATAAACGAGAAAATGTAAACAAAGTCGTGGATTAACCTCATTAGTAGACCCTTCGTGATATTCATTAAAGAATCGCAACGTGGCCTGATTTCCAATGGTCCAACAAGGACAAAACGACTCGTGAGATCGGCAGTCTCACGAGTTTCGTCTTTTCCTCTTTTCGATCGCGAACGAACGAAATCTTAGGTAAATCACGTTTCTCAATAATGCCTGAGAAGGATTGTCGACAAGTGTCGTTAATATCCTAGCTTACAATTTTCATTGAACGAAGAAACATTTAAGAAAGACTGAAAATATGAACTTTATGAATCGGTCCGAATTTTTGTAATCGTGCATTTCGATGACCTGCTTAAAAGAGGAACGACTTTTCTGCATGTAACAGCGGCCGAGAAGGTAGTTTCACCGCGATTACCTAAGATAGAGTGAACGAACATTAAGGAGGGATCTTGCAAGAGCTCGAAGGATAATACCGAGAGAAGCTGAGTCTCGAGTCGACGATAACGGAAAGGGTGTGGAGGACAAACAGGGGTGGTTGTCTCAGTCAATATTGAAGTTTCGTGCTCGGTTCACAGCTCGTCCCTACATCCAGAGCCTCTATCCTTCTCCGAGTGTGTTGTCTCCAGGATTTTCGTTTCACTCACTCTCTCTCTCTCTCTCTCTCTCTCTCTCTCTCTCCTTCTTCTTCTTCTGTCTCATTCTCGTCCTCTCTCTTTCACCCCTGTTTTTACACCCTAAATTCAGCCGCGAAAGCCAAGAAAAATCGTTCTTCGGAATCGTTGGAATTCTATCCGGATTCTCTGGGGAACTTCAGTATACGTTAGGCTTGAGAAATGGATAACCGTTCTCTCTCTCTCTCTCTCTCTTTTTCTACGTCCATCTAAGAAGGTTACGTTGGTTCTCGACTTGGTATTCCCAAGCACCGCTTAATAATGGCACCTCTCCAGAGAATAAACATTTTTTCGTAAGCCAGTTATTTATTATTCTTGCCTCGCAAAGATCTCGCTTCCGATAAAATCGTTCCAACGTCGAGAGGTTTCGTTCGATCGTGAACCTTAACTTAAACGCGAAGAAATTATTTATACGTTTCCATGAATACACGTTTACGTTGTATCTATATGGATATCCATTACCACGTTGAATGAAATTCGTATTTCAATTATTCAAACTAAACTATGTAAATTTCTGATAACCGATAATACAATTTTAATGGCTATGAAAATACGTTATCTATAACTTTATGCGAGGATTCAGAAAGCAAGATGGTTTTGAACCTGAATACGATGACTATTTTGAGAGAGGGAGGAAATGGTCCGAATTTAACGTTCGTGAATATGCTTACCCCCTTGTGACGTAAGGGAGAAATCGGAGCAAAGCAAATGCAGAACGAAATCAGAAAGTCTGACCTCTCTCGTTGACGTGTCTACGACGACATTATCGGTTTTCCTTCTTTCTCTCTCGATCTCCCTTTTCGTTTTCTCGCGTTCACGGAAAGAGAAAATTCTAGAAAAACGACGACGGTCAAAGCACAGACCGGGTTTTGCCAACCCTTTAGACTTAATCTTTACGAGGCCGTAAAAATGTTTACCGTCGCAAAATCGCTTGTTCTTAGACCAGCTCGCTTTCTCATCGAAATTTGTTTTCTTTTTTCTTCTTTTTCCTTTCCCTTCCTTTTCTTTCATTTTTATTACTTTAATCACGATCATTTCCTAACGAAAAAGGTCAAATAAAAATTCCCTTCTATATGTGTGTGTGTATGTATGTATATATATATATATATGTATATATATATATATATATATATATATATATATATATATCGAATCGATCTTTTTATTTTTCGTTTAATTTCGAAGAAATATCGACTACGTCGACAAACCATACCTCCTTCTTTTTTCTTCTTCCTACGTAGATCGAGATTGATCAAAATATTTATTTAAAGGGATGTAAACATCCACTCTTTTTCTTTATCTATTTTTTTTTCTCTCTTTTTTTTTATACATCGATATTATTAGATATATGAGTATTTGTCTATCCGATAGATACAATATATATCTACTGTTTGCTACTCACTAACTCTGAGCATACATATCTCTTCTACTTCCCGTTATTTTCTCTTTCACTTACATTTCTAAAGTTTGGAATATTTTTCTGAGAAAAGAGAGGGAGATAAATAAAGAGAGAAGAGAGAGAGAGAGAGAGAGAGAGAGAGAGAGAGACATTCAGAAAGTATCGTTCGAAGATTTATGAGGCGCAAGAATTCACAAAGTCGAGTTGCCTTCAGGGGGAGTACACTTCTCCAACAAAATATATAACATCGGAAGAATAGAAAGTGAAGAGGATAATAAAGACATCGTAAGTTGAAATAGGATTATTAAAATTCCGATCCAGTTTTAATCACTATATTAACGAAATAAATCGTTTTACTCGAAAAAAATGACGAATTTAAAAAAAAGGTTCTATTTAAAAAATTAAAAATAATGAAGGATAATTAATATTACATAAAGCACATTGGTAATTCAAGATTTTTGATAATGATAATTATTTAGAAATTAGAATCTTATGTAAGGAATATGAGATTATAACTGATATCTGAGATCGGAAACAGTGTGCTTAACTGCTTTCCGTTCTCCATCTCTCTTTATCGTTCATCGAACAAAACGAGAATACGACGTACGACGATTAAATGGAATTTCGTTTATACGATATGAACACAATCAGTTCCCTCTGGCTTCGTCTCGACCTCCGTTTGTGTGGACGCGTGTTTCGTCCTTCATGAAGCAATGTAGGAAGTTTCGGTTGTGTAGCATTCTGGATTTCTCTCTGTTTAGAATTGAAGAACGTGCATGAATGTTTATGTACGAATTTATGTATGTATGTATGTATGTATGTATGTATGTATGTATGTATGTACGTATGTATGTATGTAGACTTCATCTCACGTTTGGAAACGTATAGACGAAAATAGAGAATGTCTCTCATTTTCTATGATACAAATAGATTTACTTATTTATTTTTAGAACATTTGAATATTATACGTTTTGTATATATAGTTAAACGGTTAGTATATAGAAAATATCGAGAATATTGATGTTATCGGATAATTCCAATATTTGGAATATTTCTGGAAAATTTCAAATGTACAGAAGATACATCGAGCTTCAACGATATAACGATTATTCGAAAGCTTCTAAACGTCCAATCGATTCTATCGGATTTAAGATAGAATATCGTAAACGACCATTCGATCATATTTCAATTCGAATTTTATAGAATCTTGATGAGGTTACTTTCATGTCTGTCGGCATACTTATTATCTTTAGGGAATTAATCCGAGAAAGAGTTTTCGTCGCTTGGGGAAATTGTTCTCTGATGTTCGATATCTGACTGCGTGCTTCGAGTTAAGAGTAGCTAACTCTCTGTTTATATGTATATATATATATATATATATATATATATATATATATATGTACATATATACATATGTAGCATAGCTATCTAAATTTTTTCAGGTCGGTGCACTCTTTTCTCTTTCGAGTCTGAACCTGGCAAGTTTCGAGACATTTTGGCACGGTCCATCGAGACGAACGACTTGGTAGGAAAAGCAGAAATAAAGAAAGTGAAAGAGAAATAAAGAGGACGGGAAGATATGTAACGGATGAAAGGGAAAAACAGAGCGCGAGAGAATATAAGTGTAGGTGAGCTTTAGGGTTGGTGTGCATTGGTAGAGAGAAATATAGAAGGATGGTACACACAGTGTAGAGAAGAGGATAGGAGGAGAGTAGTCCAGGATCGTGGTATAATTCTGCAGGTTGTCCCAGCTCGACATAACTAACATCGCTCTCCCGACGATTCCATAGAGCTCTGGACGTGGGCGTTCGCGTTGCGAAAGCCATTACCGTCCGAAGCAGTAACGCCAACCGCGTCTCCCATTCCCTTCCGAGCTTTCTCGATCCGTCTCTTTCTGCGCCTGTACCACGCTCGAGACACCGGAGGGGCCTTTACATAACGAGAAACCAGTTCCATACAGCATCATACGTATTTGTATATGTGTGTGTGTGTGTACATACGTACATGTGTATGTACGTATGTATCTCTCCTTTTCTCTCTCTCCCTCTCTCTCTCTCTCTCTCCTTCTCTCTCTATCTATCTATCTTTCTACATGTATTCCGCGATCCTGAACTAGATTCCCGTGAAAAGGCACTTTTGCCCTAGTCGGATGAAGTATTCTCTCTTCAAAGTCCTTAGCAGTCCCTCTGACCCAGAGAAGCGAAAAAAGGATCGTGCCTTATTTTATTTTCTATTTCCTGTTTTCTTTCTTTATTTATTTTCCTTCTTTTTTTTTTTTTTTTGAACGAACGACCGATCGTTCGTTATTCATCGAATAACTGGAGCTCGTCTCGACTTTATCTTTTTACTCGCTATAACCGTGAACAAGCATGTACGAGAAATTTCGAGACTTAGGTGTACAAGAAAAGAAGAAAAGGGATACAAGTTCGACGAGGTTTAAATTCAATGCGGACGTTGAACGCTTAAAGAGAAAGGAGTTGTCATTTTGGCCAATCGGTGGTATCAGTTCTTGGTATCTTTCTCAACAAAACTACGTTTTATGTTTAAAACTCATCATATTGTTGCACCAACTGGAATTCGATAGTCATAGTTCGTACGTGCAACGCTCGAGATATGAAATTTCTCCGATGCCTTTGATGTTGCCACCATGGTATATCTATACCGTAGATGCAACGTATCAAAATACGTAGCGCGTTAACGCTCCTCGTTTCGCGAACGGGAAGGAAACGCGATTCCGGAAGCGTGATTTCGGTTTTGGCCGCTTCGTTGGCCGCATACTTCCGCCGTCGAAATACGCGGTTCGACCTTCCCACTGGACTTCATTATACCTTCCGCATAGTGTATGAACGTATGAACGTATCATATTACATATTGCACGACGTGCTCATTGTTACATCTTCTCTCGAATTGATTCACGAATAATTAGTGTTAATTGTCAGGTATCGTTCGAACCATTTGCGATCTTTTTTCTACGTTTAAAAGAAATTTTTCGAAACCATAAGTGATTACTTTACGTACACTCGTTTAAATTACGATCAGATATAAAAGAAAAGTTCTAGAGTCATCTGAAAAGTATTTTAATTGAGATTATTCAAATGTACGTTTGATATAAGTTCTTTCTTTACTTCTCTCTTTTTTTCTCCCTTCTTTTTTTTCTTTTTTTTAAATTCATCTAGCCCCGACTGTAACGAGCTGAACGATACGTATACGTATGAGCATTGAAAATTTTTAATTAACGCGTTAAACAAACTTATTTTGAAAAATTAGTTGGCTGAAAATTCATGGAACGCGACAGACCGTAATGTTATTCCCTTTTCATTCAAGGAACTTTCATTTAGTTTTCTCGCAAATTCGAGCGTTCTCTCGCGTTACGCGCGAGAATTTCACGGAAATCCACGACAGATTTATAGATTTCGTTGACGTCCAATTCAACGATTCTCGTAATACGATTACCACCGTACGATGGACGAATCAGAATCGCGCCGTTCGTTGGTGGCATTGGTTTACGATATTCTATAGAATCTAAAGCAGTGCGTAGAGAACTTTGTACGTTAATCTTCAAAATTTTACGAAACGCTCGATGAAATAGCATGTACCCGACATTCCTTCGATTGGGGAGACGACATCGTAATTTCAGAGAATTCCTCGTAGAAAACTTTTTCTTCCATTCCTCGTCCTCGTTTTCCTTCTCCTCCTTCTCTTTCAACTCAGGAGCCCTCTTCGCTCGGAACGAGGTTCGATGGAAAAGTTAACGTCAACTTTTCGTGGCGGATCGTCGACGAAAATCGACAGATGGCGACGAGTTCCTCTACGAGGTGAGGATCTTTTGTAATGTATTCTAGCCTTCGGCCTGTGTCGGACCACGTGTTGCTATACGAGCCACCACTCGTGACAGCTGCGTTTATCGCGAATCCCAGGTATACTCCCGAGTTTTCTGTTCTTTGCCTACTTCGAAACGGCTGCTGAATAGTTTTGTACTTGGCGTTATGCTAAACCACGAGCTTCGAAGAGTGCGAGAAAGAGAGAGAAAGAGGGAAAGAGAGAAAGAGAGAGGAAGAGAGAGGAAGAAGGGTAAGAAGAGTACGGAAGGATGATGTTTGGACGAGAGAGGAGGAGAAGATGGCTGGGACCAAATGTTGAATGTAAAACAGTTTCTGCGATGGTTCTGCCACGGTGGGCTGAAATTTGCAACGCTTATGAGAGAAGTGAGGGCAGCAGCCAACTATTCGATGTTGGTTTGCCATCCGGCGCGAACCTCTCGCCACTTTTACTTGTCGTAGCTTCTAAAAGTTCACTTTGGAGAGAGTCAAACTTTTCCGACGATGAAACACCGGACACGTTATTTTTCATGGTTTCCTTCGTCCTCCTTTCTATTATATGCGAGAGAAATAAAATCGACCAAGATAAATTTTCGTTTATATCGATAATTCCGTATGTCGATGAACACACCTATCCATCGTGAAAATTCTTTTAATTTAACCTAACGATTTCATCAACGAGCCATTTCTATCATACGATTCTTCTATTAAATCGTTTCAACGTATATTTCTAATTCGGTTTTCTTAATAATTTATCTATTTTCTGCATAATCACATCGGACGGAAAGTCTATTCGGCTATTTTGAAATGGAATCGAACGAAACGAGAATGATTCTCTATTAACTCCATACGAAGGAGATTTACGAAAATTTATCTAACATCGTTTTTCTTTTCGTCGAACTAAAGCGCATTGTTGTCCGCCTCTCTCTCTCTCTCTCTCTCTCTCTCTCTCTCTCTCTCTCTTTCTCTGTAGGGTGAAATAAATTCTACCGTTCTCTTTCCCTCGTTTTCATCGGGGCTCACCGTGAAACGTTCTGAGAGCGAAACGGAAGTTTTCGCCATAAAAAGCCATCGAGAGGATTTCCAGTCGTACGAGCAAACTTGTTGCTTATATACGTCGACTTCTGGAAGGTTTGGAACCATTCCAAAGCCTATACGTCGTTTATAGCTCGACGACCACGAGAACGCCTCGACCTACCAATGAAATAGAAGAAAAGAGTAGTAACCTACAGGATTTAGGACTATTCGCGAAGCATACAGCTTATTACATATATGTGTATCTACTAACCAATCATCTACCTATATTCCTTTACGTGCGTAGAGTTAATCCTCATCCTTAGGTAATTTCGTCCGATCTAGTGTCTCAATATTTGATTTAGTCGATTGAATCGAACGTTCGACTAAATTGGAAATTTATCATCGATCTATCTCTCTCTCTCTCTCTCTCTTTCGAGTTACATTCTCTGTACACCTCTACTACTTGTCAACACGATCATGTATGCGTACATTGTTAATTTTCCTTCAAGCGATAATTATCCCCTTCCGATCGTTAGATTTTAATTACGAATTCGTCCTTTATTTACCATACAAAAGTATGAAATAACGAGAATTATCAATTGTTTTACTTGCCTTCCCAGTTAAACAGATTTTCTTCGTTCATCGCTAGAGATTAGCAATCTATAATAGGAGTAACGTCAGGTGGAACATGATACTCAAAACAAAAGATCTCCATAGAGATTTCAATAATAATCTCTTGGAGTATGTTACAACAAGGTGTTGTGGGAATAATCACTCTTTCTCTCTTCCTTGCTCTATCGTTTTCTCGTTCTCTCTCTCTCTCTCTCTCTCTCTCTCTCTCTCTCTCTCTCTCTCTCTCTCTCTCTCTCTGTTGTCTCAGCGTCATCCGCTTTGCGGTTTGCTCTGTCAAAGCCTTCTCTTGCCTGTTATATACGCACTGACACTATTTCACACCCTTCGCAGTGGTTTGATGCCGTGTCGCTTCAACCATCTCGTTGGCCCCTAACCGTAAACCGAGAGACGCGATTAGCTGCCTTCTATCCTTGTCTCTCTCTTTCTCCCTATTCACTCTCTCTTTCTATCTATCTACCTATCTACCTATCTACCTATCTATCTATCTACCTATCTACCTATCTATCTATCTATCTATCTACCTACCTACCTATCGATCTATCTATCTATCTATCTATCTATCTATCATGAAATTACCTTGGAAATGAAGCCATAAGCGAAAAGCAATCGCAAACAATCGACTTTTCTTTTCTCTTTTTTCTTCTTTTTCTTTGTTTGTTTCTTTCTTAGCTTCTATTCTTTTCGCTTCTTTTGTCTAAGACTTGATATTTTCAATAATTTGACACAAATGGACGTCGAATTATCAAATCCGATTCACCGATGTTAACGAAATATGTGTGTTGTTGCTAAGTGCTCTTGTAAAAAATGATTACGGTGCGAGAAAATTAATTTACACTTCATGTTCCTTTTTTTTTTATAGGCATCAATATGCTCATTGCCACGAGACGTAATCCCAATTTTCTGGAATAATTATTGACTTAATGATTCACACTTAAAATCAGATATTTAATAATCAAATTCTACTATGGTATGAACAATATTGGACGAGTTACTTTTTAATGACATTTTCGACTATTTTTATCAAAACTTTTCATGTATGTATATTCGAACGATATAATTAAAGAGTTTTTGTTTGCTCTTAAAAAACTTACCATATCCAATTCGAATAGAATTTTCTTTAAACGTTATATTGTTTCAATTCGTTTCAAAGTTAAAAATGGAATTGGGACGAAAGAAGAACGTAATCAAGGTACCTTTTAACGAGATATTTCTTTAGTCGGACGTTTGAAAAAGGAGAGAAAAGACAAAGATGGAAATAACGCGTAACTTTTTTGTCAAAGATATATATATATATATATATATATGTGTGTGTGTGTGTGTAAAGAAAGAGAGAGAGAGAGAGAGAGAGAGAGAGAGAAAGAGAGACATACACAAATACACACAGACAAATACAACGTTCTTCTACCAGGCGTATGCTAGGCAGTTTTTCCTCTTTCTTATCACGGAGGATTCGTATACAACGTTTTGTTGGCGCGACTAGTAAATCTCGAATGCATCGCGCGCGTTTTTAAAGGCGTCCGTGTTTCAACGAGTCGATGTGATACAAGGAACGTGTATGATACGAAGCTGGCTCGGACTTTTAATTAAAATCGCGCAGCGGCTTTAACGATCGATTTCCTCGGTAAACCATCACTGGAAATTGTCCGTTTTCATTTTTCTTTTCTTCTTTTTTTCTCTTCTTCCTTGTTTTTTTTTTCCTTTTTTTTTTAACACTTATCATTATCTTCACAACTTTCAAATCGTGACGATGATCGATTTACGTTGGAATCAATAATTTTGTAGCTGTCGCTTTCCTTCTCTCTCTCTTTTTCTCTGTATTTTATTTTTCTGTTCAACTGCAGAATTGAAAAACTACAGAATTTACGTAGTACATCAGTGTCGCTGGACATTAGTTTTCTTTTTTAATTTAAATGCAATCAAATTCAAACGTTGAACTCTGTGATCTTTTACTCTAGCGAACTTTCCGAATTTCAATCGCGCAGGTTTACTATTTTAAAGTTGATGGATCCATTAGAAACTTCCATTTGATGATTTACCGAATGGAAGTTATCGGGCATACGTCGTACTTTCAGATTTAAATTTAAAGTAGGTAGGCATATCGTAGATACGCTAACCGTATGGTGATAAATAATAGTGTCGTTATGTGGTGGATTCCTGATAATACATCGCGTGAAATGGTTCATTGCCATGAAGATTAAGCGAAAGTAAAATATGATAACGTTCTCGTGTATCCCGATATAATCGAAAGATTTATCGATTAAAAGCATCGGATCGAGCGTGAGAATGCCAACGAACGATCGAACGTATACGAGATGCGAAGAAAAATATTACTTCGATGGGAACTATCAAAATGGATTGTACCTATTTCGTATATGTAGATACATGTAACGATTTTCCTAAACGAGAGACTATGAGAATATTTTTGTTCGTCTTTCTTTTCTTTTTTTTCTTTTTTCCTTCTTTCTGTATTTTTTAAAACGTTCTATTCGCTCTCTACAAAAAGAAAACGTGCAAACAAAAATAACTAATCGCACGATGAAATTATATTCATCGAATTCCTTCGAACGGATTCTTAAACTCGTCAACGAATGAAAATATATAGAACGGGATATATCGGATCGTATAAAATTCGCAGGCATGGAATCGTCTAACGTAAATTTCACTTTGGACGATCTTCCTTCTCTCATAACCTGAATTCGTCGAGAGGGTGAGATTGTTCGATCGAAAACCGCGAATAAAGTAAAAATATTCATATCGAGAACGATCAAGGGAACACGAAGGGTACGGCATTCGGATTTATCTCGCGGATCACGCTTGAAAAATCAACTGATCTTGCGAATAAGGAAAGGAAAATAAGAAAATAAGATTTGTTCGACGATTTGTTTCCAATTTACAAGATTGGGCCGCAGTTGTGTCACGTTGAAAATTTCAATTTGCCTGACAAATCGAAGTCTTGCTAGATAGTGATATATATGTGTATATATATATATATATATATATATATATATATATATATACACATACATACACACTATGTATATATAAAGTATATAAAGTCAAACTCATTTTATGAGCTCGTTTAACATCCACGAACGGATCGATTTGAGATTTTGAATAAATTAGCATTAACAGGCGTGCATTCTCACGCATTCGTGCGCTATCTTCTTGCCTCCTCTTCTCTTCTCTTCTCTTCACTCCACTCCCCTCCCCTTTCGTCTAAGATTACTCGTCCCATTTTATCTTTCCGACGAAGAGTGATAGCGAGAGGAAAAGATTTCGCTTCTCTTTTAAAATCTATTCGCCGTAAAATATTTGACCGTGGACAAAAGTTTCGTACGACTCGTTTTGAAGAGTCAGCTCACCGACAAGTTGTACCTTCTCTTTTTACCTTCCGATTCTCGTCTTTTGGCACCTTTAACGATCCACGTACGATAAGTTCTATTGAAACTTTTCAAAGTGGAAATTTTTACTTCCCAATGAAACTATGACAACGAAGCGAGAGACGAGAAATGCGAAGAAATATTTCCCTGGATGGAAGTTATCATGGTAGCACGTTTTTAAGAATAATTTCTCGTTATCGATTCATGAAACTCGGAAAAAGAAATATTTCATTGTCGATGGATAAAGAGTAAAGAATGAAGGACGAACCGAATACGAATATTACAGAACATTAAAATAAATCTTGTTAGAGGAAGAGTTGGAAATAGGCTAAACGTTGGAAAAGAAGATATACTTGAGAGGAGGCGGGGACGAAGGGGATGGGAGAAAAAGAAATAGATAAATACGATTCGAAGAACAGAAGGATAAAGTGCGTTTCGAAGTGCACGTTTTGTGTTCTCTTGGGAGTTTGATGGTGAAGCGAAAGAACATGGAAAAGGGTGGAAGAATAGGAAGAAGGTGGACGAGTGGGAGGAGTGAGATCGAAAGGAGGAAGAAGCCAGGGGTTTGTTCTTGAACGGGCGCAGACTGCATTTCAAACAGTACTAACTCCTTATTCCTCGAAGTCCTTGTTCGGGTATTAAGTCTACGTCGGTCTCGCTATCGTGACTCCTTCATCGCTATTATCTCTTTCTTTCTCTTTCTCTCTCTCTCTCTCTCTCTCTCTCTCTCTCTCTCTGTTTCTCTTTTCCTTTCTATCTTGCATATCACCGTCTCCTTTTATTATGGTTCTCGTCATCTCCAGGGAAACCTCTAATTGTCAAGCCTCGTCGTACTATTTCACAGAAGGACAGTAATAAAATTGTCGGAGTTCGCAAATGGTACGATAAGAGAAAGAGAAATGGTTCAGACGAAACGCGCACATTCGAACTTCCACTCACTAGAGACAAACTCGAGATGAGAGATCCATCCATCCTGACGACCACTCGATGATAGCTCTATTCTCGGATTGAATCGAAATTCATTCTTTCCAATTAACGATATGACGATTTTTATCGAACGATTTATAGTTCTCATAACGACACCCTCACAACGTTCATCTTTGATAAAAGATAGGGAGGAAAAAGTTTTCGTCGAAATATTTGCGACAATTGTGAAATTTTAACAATCTTTCATTGACGTTTTATCGTTATATGATGAATTGATATTTGGGAAGGAATTCGTTTGAACATCGAACGATATTATCAACAAAAAATAGTTCGACTCGTATCGATTTTTATTTTCTCAGAATCACTCGAAATATTTCAAACCTTTTCCAAAACATTTCAAACATCGAGCTGATAGAAGAACTTTGAGAACATAAATGAGATACACGTCGATAGGACGCATAGTATCGGAAGAATTCGAAGAATCTTCAAAGGATCATCGAGGATGAACGAACGAAAATGAAACTTGCGAAACTCTCTGGCGTTGATTTCGTAGCTTTGTCTTCTCAAAAATAAGGATTATGTTCTCGATATTCGATACTTCGTAAGATCTTCTCAAAATCGTGATACACGAATCGATATACTAGCGATAATCGTGATACTGAATTCGGTTAATGAAGTTATTTACCATTCTCGATAACATTAGCATCTCATTGTCGAAACAAACATTTCATCGTAATATATTCCTTTGGCTTAAAATAATTTTATCGAACGATTAACTTCGTTAAGAAATGTTTACTATCAAATATTACAGCGAGTACCTAGTTAAGAAAAGTGTAATAGCTTTTAAGTTATAATTGCATTTAACGCGAAAGAAAATGTTCCTTTTGGAAAATAATAAATGTGTGTCCTTCCGTATACCGCGTGTCTCAAAATTCTTTTCCTTTTCAAAGCGAACAAGTAATGAGGTTTTTAGTGAAATCACATATCGACAAAAAGTCGGAGCATTCGAGAGAGAACGATCGGAAACGTCATTAAAGTTCCTTTGAACTTTGGAGCGTAAATCTCGCGTACGATGCACCAACGTAGTATTTCACAACGATCCCGGAAAAGGCCGAACGTCGTTCGAACTCGAGGAGGTTTAGAGAGGGTGTAGACGTATCTGGGAGACCCGATCGAGTCTACGTTGGAATAAAAAGCTAATCTCATTCCCAAGCCCAGTTTGGGACCAACCTTCGACAAAGCTCTCGCTTTCTCGTTTCTTCCTTTTTCCACGTTCCACCGAAAAACTTTCAGCGAAATAACTTTGACGCTCCGGGTATCGTAGAAGGGACGTCGATACTTTTCGACTATCCGATTCTTCCTCGAAACTTCCAATAAACTCTTTCACGACAAAATTCACGTAACACACGTGTAGTTTCACCGAAGACGAACGTGGCCTGACACTCGAAGGAACGATTCCCTCCTTCTTACTTCCTTCCTTCCTTCCTTTTTTCTTCTTTCTTGTACTTCTTTCTTTTCCTTTTCTTCTCTTTTCTTCTTTTCTTTTCCTTTCCTTTCCTTTCCTTTTCTTATCTTTTTTTTTCTTTTTCTTTTATCGAACTAACAACGATCGTAGCTTGTTCGAGAAAAGTACGAATAGGAAGAAAAAAAAGGTACGATGAGGAAACTTTCTCGCTTTTCTTACTTCACGTCGACAAATCACGGTTAGAATCGTCAAGAAGGAAGTAGAAAAAAAAAGAGAAACGAAAGTACAAGAACACAGCAAATATAGGAGAAGTTAACGAACTCGCTCGGAAGCACTCGCGACGACTTTAGATAAACTCGCACTTTATTTTCCCGCCAGTACGGAGGGCGAGGGTCGAAACATTTCCGGTTTCCCTTGTACGAGAACGAGACGGTACTAAAGCGTTCGCGAGGTTCTTCTGCGAGGTGCCACCCTCGGCAACGGGGCTGTGGCCCGATCGCGCCTGCGTTACGCTCCTGCGCGCGTATAACCTCGCCATTCTCTCTCTCTCTCTCTCTCTCTCTCTCTCTCTCTCTCTCTCTCTCTCTCTCTCTCTCGTTCTCTTTCCCTTTTATTCGTTAGCTCACCAGCATCTCTCTTCTATGTACCACCTTACCAGCCTCGTCAGAGCGACGAGTGTCGCTAACGCTTGTCATTAGAATATTTTTCCATGTGTTTACTTTAAATTCTTCTAATTACCGCCCACCTTGGCCACCCCTCGAGTTTGCCATATCCAATTAATGTACGCGCAACGTGTGCGTTCATTCCGTTACCGATGTTACATTTTTCTCCCGCGAAACACAAAACACTTTACGTTTCATACATATAAACCATACGATACATTTTTTTTCCCCATAATTGATTCCCAGTCAATGATTTTATTCATTATCGTCGCTACCTTTTATCGAGCAACTTTACGATAACGTTACTTTTTTTCCTTTTTTTTTCTTTTTTTTTTTTTTTTGCTTATCAAACATTTCGATCGCAGAGGACAGAATTAACTTGTTTATTTGTTTATTTATTCGATATCGCAAAAATCGTCGAACAACGTTGGACATTATTTTCCTATTTAATTCGTACTTGTGACGAAATGGGCGAATATAAAATCCTATTGCGAAGGAAGAAAGATCGACATTAATGCCGTAGAATTATTACGGAAATAAAAGGTTGAATGATTTTTACGATGAATCCCTCGAGACAGCGCCTTCGGAAAACAAGTTTAACGCGATGGTTTTTGTGCAATGCGGTAAAACTTTGTATATCTTTATATTTATCAAACTCGTTTAATATTTCACGGATACGTGTGTATGTATGTATGTACGTAGTTACGCCGTTACATATTTTTCCCATTTACGATACAGAAACGTTAATCGTTTCTATTTACATTGTGTGAATCCACTTTTAATAGTTTTTTCAAATGGAAAAGTAATATTTTCTTGATGATCCGTTTGTATTTTCGAAAATCACCGTTCGAATCGGAAAAAGGAAAATTTGAAGTAAGCAAAGGCAACAGAGTTTTGTCAGCATGTTAAAGTTAAAACGATCTATTAAACTCAAACGAACGTTTTCGGTCAACGCACGCACGCGCGTCCCGTATCAGTTTTTATTGAACGGATATTTGTACGTCAATCAATTGTGCAAATTTCGATTTGCTCGTAAAGATTATCGATACGAATCTTTAATTAAAATAACGTCAAAAACATCGAAACAGTAGATAATATGATTAATTCGATCGAAACGAATAGATTTAAAAGGATAATCTGGATTATGCTATCCTCCCTTATTAAATAACCCGTGTTAAATAATTACGTGAAAGAAAATACAGCTACCTTTTTCTTTCTGTCACGTTTACAAGAAATGATTTACGTCCGTGAGCGTAAAGGTTGCCCCGTCGACTCGGACGCTTCAACCTTCTTTTTATCGTCCCTTTTTTATTTTCGTCCTAACTCTTGCTGGGGGTAAAAGAAGAAGGTCAGAAATTAGAGCAATTACGAGGACGCGTGATAATTCTTTTAATCTTCCGCCCTCTCAAATCCTTCTCAGTCGGTCGGTCTCTCGTTGATTTAGCGAAATGCAAAGAGATGAGAGGGCTACGCGTGGGACTCGTTTAAAAAATGATATCAAGCTTTTTTCCACTGTTTTCTTTTTCATTTCCTTTTTTTTCGTTTCTACTTTTTTTAATCGCGAATCCTACGGGTCCTACATATTAACGTTATCTCTTTACAGATATCGGAGCACGTTGTTTATTATTAATTATCTTGTTGTTTATTAATTCAAAGATAAAGTTGGAAACGGGAATAGAAGTATACTATTGTGATTAGTCGTTGAATTATTTAAAAGAAAACTCGCGTTCGACAATGTCGAATGTTAATTTTTAATAGTAACAATACCGATTAATTATTATTCTTGTTATTCGCCATCACATATTGCATATGGAAGAAAACAAGCCATCGGAGACACACTAGCTAGGAGGTCGAAGTTAACGGAGAAGAGAAGCAACAGCGAGGAACAGAGACCGAGAACGGCATTCAAGAGCGAGGAGTGGATAGAACGGTTGACCTCTGCGGACGACGGAGCCGTCATGCGAGTCATTAACATAACAAACGCATAATAATAGCTTGTAGGCATTACTGTTACCGCTACGTCGACTCTCGGGACGCTGGAGAATCAAGTCGCTTGCACGTATCTACGTATTTAGGTACGTATGCTAGTATACATATGTTCTGTTAGGTATCTCGGAGAACAGTCAACCAACTATACCGTGTGTTCTCCAGTGATTCATCCAGTTTGCTTGTCTTTTCAATAACAAAATTCTACCCGTAACAAATTATACCAAACCAAAGTAAAGAGAAAGTAGAAAAAATTAAAAAGGAAAGAAAGAGAGAGACAGAGAGAGAGACGATTCGTTGCACGCATTCTTTCGATGCTGACGGCGAATCAAACGCCATTAAATTACTAATACACCAATCTTTGATTTATGATTCGTGGAACGGCGCGAAAATGAGTGAAGAAAAATCGATTTGAATTCGGAACAAATTACCGGCTGGCGAAGTGTGAAATTACGCGCGTTCCTTGCCGACCACCGACAGCACGTCGTTTTCGCTCTAACCTTCCCTCTTTACCCTATGCACCCTCCTATTTTTACATTCCGGAACAAAAATATCGAAGTAGCTCTTTATTTTCTCTCACGTTATATGCTTTTCAAATACGTTTATTCAAATTTTCCATTGGTCCTAGATTTTCTCGAGTTTAAAGTGAAACCAACCGCGAGACAACGTATTTACCCCTGCTATTCTTTTTTTTTTAAAAAATGAAAAGTAAAGTCAAAACGTTGGAAAACACGAAGCGTATAAAAAATGCAATGATCTATGAAATGAGAGATCTATGTATATGAAGATTCATGTATTCGAAGGGAAACCTATGTCAACATTACGCTGTAATTGCATCCGTCGAATTGGTCAAACGTGAGATTCTCAAGAGTACATCTGTACATTTTACCGTATATATGTGTGTGTGTATTTGCAATTTGTGTATGTACTCGCGCTCTTCTTACGGTACACATACTTGATAAAAAAAAAAAAAAAAAGAAAAACAAAAAAAAATAACAAAAAGAACAGTTGCAGCATCTTGACGCTGAACGGCATTCGTTGCTGGTGCTGCTACCCTGGCCTCCAGAGTGCATTCTGTGAAAGTGAGAGAAACATAGTCGAGGATAGAGGAGGTAGGGGTTAATGGGCGAACGAGCATGCGCGAGCGCGCACGCGACCAACAGGGAGAGAAAGATTTATCGTCCTCGAAAAATCCATAATACCGACAGAGTTAGAGTATATTGAATGGCGAATAACTGAATTCGTCTGCATCGTGTTACTGTATAGTATAGAATATTTTTAATAGAAGATTTTATTGAAGTCGTAAAATTGTGTGAAAATTTATCGATGATCTTTGTGATTGTTCGTCAAGTCATTAGATCGAAGCATAGATCGATGGTACGAAATGATTGATCCTGGTTTCAACCTAAGCGTCTTAGTATACGTTTTTTTTCTTCCAATATATATAGATATTATCTATATATGTATTATACATAGTGATTTTAAAGGAATGTCAAACATTAAGAGAAAAGTAAGTTACTTATCAAGAGCTTTTCTTTTTTTATAATTCTAATCGATGGATTGTATTTTTTTTTTTTTTTTATTTGTACGTATTAAATATTTTTCTACCAATTGCGTTACTTTGACATCTCTTCAGGATCATGTTTGCTTAGTAAAGTATTATCGAAATACAACGCTTGTCCAAAGGACAAATCGTTTGTCATCGTTTCATTCTTGAAAATTCACAACTTGTTTTTCTTCCATTTTAGTTTCTTCGTCGTTTAAAGAGAAAAAGCAAAAGAATGAAGGTTCGAAAGGGATTTCTAGTCGAAGAGTTGGATTTTTCAAAGAAATTACACACGTGTGTCATGCGACTCCCGATCGAGTTGCTCCGATATATATATATATATATATATATATATATATATATATATATATATATATGTACATATACACACGCGATGTATACGAGAGAGTTTAAGAGAAAAGAAAAGAGTAAAAAAGAGAAAACGAATAACTTTCTCTCTGTCTCCGTGTCTCTCTCTCTCTCTTTATTTTTCCTTCTCTGAAGAGTAATTTCAAAAACCACGAGAGAGCGTATCGCTGCGTTGAAAATTGTGCGAAGATACCCGCGTTTAATCTTTTCTTTAGGTTCGTTTCAAAGCTATACAAGTTCCTCTTTACTAGATGCAAAAACACGAGGAAGTTATAATCTCAAAGGGAATCCACGAGACACGGACGAGAAGGGAACGAGATTCGGTAAAGTTCACGGAGCTTAAGAACTTTTACGATCGACGTTAGAAAGAACGTAACGCAAAGATATTAATCTTTTTTAGCCCTTTTAGGATCGTTCATGTCGAGATTATAATCGTTGGTTGGTACCCAAGTATAATTAACGTCGACAGTCAAAGATCGTCTTGGCCATTGTGACGTAATGAATTCCCCGATAAATTTTTAACGTTCATACGAATTTTTGTCTCCTCTACGGGAGAACTTTCTCGGATCGAATGACACGTAATACGATATTATGCTAAGGTAAAACTGATAAATCGATAAAGGAAAAAAAAAATAAAAGAATCGAACGACAAAGTTTGTCGAATTACCGTGATGGCAGGAACGCTACGGTAGTGGTGGTGCCGTAAAGACGTTTCAAAAGCTTATTTTGTTACGCTCTTAACGAAGAAGAGCAAGAGGAGCAAGAGGAGAAACTCGTTTCGAATGAACGCCTGGTAATTCCATCGGATTTGAAGGCGGCTTAACGATATTGGGCTAGCCTACTTTCTCGAAGCGCATTAATTCGCCGACGACGACTATGAAAGTGCAAGAGGAACTGAAGGAGACGCTCGAAATAGGTGGGTAGGTAGGTAGGTAGGTAGGTAGGTAGGTAGGTAGGTAGGTAGGTAGGTAGGTAGGTAGATAGATGGGTAGGTACCGTTCGTCCGTCGCGATAACGCGCTTATAGAATTTTTCTTTTATCGAATTTCCGAAAGTGTCTCGTTCTTAACGCGCGTACTCTTTACTGTAACCTACTTACGAATGGCGATTGTTTTTCAAACGAGATTTATATCGATTCCTCGAGAAACTATAAGAAGGCACATTACAACATTCGTTTCTCTTACAAATTTATAAATGATTTCGTTAGATGTTTGTAACTTTATATAGGAATGAAAAATCGAGAACGAGAGACGATTCGACTTTGATCGATGGCAAAATCGATCGTTCCGATAAATCTATCTCAAAAAAAAAAGAGAAGAGAGAGAGAGAGAGAGAGAGAGAGAGAGAGAAAGAAGAAAAAAATATGCAAGTAACGAACCGCTTAGACTTTTCGATTGGTACGAACACATCGATGGTGCATAAGCGAAAATCATTGCCGCCATTCGACAGAAGGGTGAACGCGATTTTGCAGGGCCACGATCGGTCATACGGCTGCGAAATCGCATTAACGTGGAGTTAACATCCGCGATATCGGTGGCTTCGGATCACCGGCCAATTATCGCAACCCGCCGGCGAACGGCGACGAATCGGCGCCGTAACCGACAACGCCCGTACGAATTTCATCCTCGATCCCCGTGCCAAACTAACTCTCCTCGTAATTTTCCACCTGCGTAAAAGCCATCCTAACTGGTATCCTTCCACCCTCTCATTTTCTCTCTTCAGTTTTCCATACGAGTAATCAGTTGTGAAGCCTTAGTCACGATATTATACGGATATGTCTACCCTTTAATAGCAACATTTCGAAATTCACGTTTCTGCTTTTTCTATCCTGATATTTTCATTTAAATCCGAGCTCGGATAAATCTTGTCATTTTTACATTTTTTCTTGAATCCTCCGCAAGCGAAGTGCAAGGAAAAGGAACAGCACGATATATAGGAAGATAGGAAGATATCAACGTGAACGTATTAAATTTCGAATTTAAATTTTACTTCTTTCTTCTCTTTTTCGTTTCTTCTCTCTCTCTCTCTCTCTTTCTCTCTTTTTCTAATCTTTAAGATAACGAAAAGTGATGAGAGCAAAAGATGTAGGGTTTTTCAAGAGCACAATTCCGTGCTCGTTCGTGCGTCATCGGATAAACGACGCTTGGAATCCTCGCAGTAGAAGAGTCACGATAAATTAAATACCGAAGGAAAAGCGAGAGGCACTATGTCGCGTTGATTCACTCTCGGGATTTCTCGCGCTTCCAAAGAACATTACGAGTATGTCCGCAACTTGAGAATGATCCCGAGAGAAATCATAGCAAGTATTTTCTAGCTGGATTAATAGCCGACGACGATGCCCATTGTTTTTCAAAGACGATATGCTCGCGTACAGATCGATAACAAATTTCTCCGGCGGCGAACTTGTTGCGACGAGGAAAATATGAAAATGCTTCGTAACGATTGAAAAAAAAGAAAAAAAGAAAGGAAGAAAGAAAGAAAGAAAGGAAAATCTGTTTTTCTTCCGCTAAATAGATACGAATCAATTTTACGTCAAATTTGAGATTTATAGTAACATATGATTTATCCAACTCCTTTTTATAGCTTATATTAATTCCGAATTACGTTTCATGTTACGTCGCAAACGAATGAGGATTAATTTATTATTGGATCATGCGAATACCTGAATGGCATTTTCTTCCATAAAGTTCCGATTGATTGATACATCTGTCTGACTTACCTGCAATAAGAGAAAAAATAATATATTAGTAGAAATCTGTTCGTAATTAAAATATCGTTCAAGTTGTAATACTGGAAAAACTAATTGGTAGATAATCTTTCTTTATTTTTCATTGACTCGAATGAAGTATTTCATCGAAACGAGGGTTCCTCTAGGACGGAACGAGCTGGATCATAAATCACAGAAATGACCCGAGATTCTCGAGAACGTCGTTCTTAAAGCAGAGACTTTTTGAAAAGTGTGAGAATGAATGAACGAAAGCTGCGATTAGAACTTTTACAGTACCTATTTGACTTCTCTGATTTTACTAAATTATCATCAAACAAAAGTCAAAAGAGTCGAGTCTCCTTTGATCGTCGTAAGGATTCTTCTTTTCTTGACTCACAATCAAATTAAGTGATGTAATAAAGTAGTGTAAGTAAATTAATGTAACATGATTGTACGAAAGCAGAATAATCTTGTGTATTACTAATTTAGGTAATTGCTATTTAATTAAATGAGAAAATTCTATAACGCTTATCTCATTGGAAATATTTATAAGCGATAAGAGAGAATTCCGAATAGTCATGAAAATTATATTTTCTAATGGACCAAACTTTGAATTATACACCTCTTTCACTGAAACGATTAGTTAACATCGCTTCTTTAAATATTGATTGGAAAATGGCGTTGCACTTGAATCTGGTTGGACAACGATTGACCTATTCCATTGAAAGTTCATCGGACAATAATCGTGCGTTCGAGCGTTCTGAATTATTAATTAAAGTTGCTTCGACGCGGAGCACGAAATTACGATTTCCATTGGTACAC
Organism: Vespula pensylvanica; assembly: GCF_014466175.1. Taxonomy (NCBI): domain Eukaryota; kingdom Metazoa; phylum Arthropoda; class Insecta; order Hymenoptera; family Vespidae; genus Vespula; species Vespula pensylvanica. Next base: position 14,666,028 of record NC_057685.1, read on the forward strand.
GATCGAATTTTCAACGAAATAAATAGGCAGCACAAAGGTAGTTCAAAAAGGTCGTGCGTCGAAATTGAGAAGAAAATGACTGGGTCGTCGATAAAAAGATATCATCACAGTATCATCTATAGTACCTATATGTTTATTTGTTAACGTGAGTGCACGGTGAATAACGAAGGGTCGTTTATAGTTTATAAACGGATGTTTGCTAATTGGAGAGGTAACATTTTGCATTTTATCAGTAACACCGATATGCGTCAGCAATGGCAGTTTTTTTTAATTTACCGTACGCGTTACTCCGACGAAATCGAAGATAAACCGTCATTGTACCATATTCCCGCGATCGTTCACTTTCATCTGCTAGTGTGCACTTCCATTATATACATTTTTTGTGCGAACCGAATGGCCTGGTATTTTTTAATCCACAACAAAAACAAAAATATTAAAGATGGAAGAACGAAAAAACAAACGAAGCAAAGAATTGTCTAAAAATAATGAACAATTCTTCTTCCTTATTAACTATCATTGTAATTGTTAATAACCGAGCCAACTCTGATCAAACGACCTCGTTTCCAAGAAAACGAACTCGTATACCGTAGAAATCCATGCCGTGATTCTAATGGCGGTCTGCTCTTTCCTCGTACGCCTTTACCGTCGAAGGTAAAACAAAGCCCGTGACTTTTTTATTATCTACTCTTAGGCTCGAGCACTTTTATTATCCTCTTTTCTTATGGCACGCGACGCGTTCTGCGTTCTGTTACGGTCGAGGACACGTTTTCCTCGTAACCATAAATAACCGAGGTTGGACTTTTCCATAATACTATTCCATATTCCTGAGATAAATTTACACGAAGGGTTCGTAAGGATATACACACGAATTACGGTAGAACGTAGTTCGTAACGTACCTCTTAAACAAAAAAAAAGAAGAAAAGAAAAGAAAAAAAAAGAACCACCTCCCCCGCCCCCCAAAAAAAGAAAAGAGAGAACCAATGACAAAGTCGAAATATTCTCACGTGTCTCATGGGAGACATACGACCCGTAGTTTTCGATCCTGTTTAGATTTAATTTTCAATTTGGCGATCAGCCAGACAGAGACGCGATATCGTTTGCCAGCTTTCCGGAGCCTGAAAAATCTGTTGTACGTCACCGCTTCGGACGCGCGATCTAATGGCTTCTTATAGCTTTAAGGGACACGCCGGTAATCTACTTTTCTTTAGCGAGAAAATACCAAGGCCGATACCACGTTGGCTCTACTCGGGCAATTTCCTTATAATCTTGGACTACTCGTAAAATAGAGTACAAAGTTAATAGGTTAAAAAAGTATCTAAGTGTATACTAACGAGTATACGATTGTAATTTACCTGATAAGAAGCAAATAAAAAACAAACTATAGCGTTCTTTTAATGCTGTGAGAATTGCTATCAAAAAAAAAAAAGAATAAATAAATAAATAAATAAATAAATAAATAAAAGGAAAGAGAAAGTTTATAATTAATGGAGGAAGATCAGTCGATATAATTATTATTTTGTATTAAGATTTGGATCTCTAAAGACAATCTGGATCGGTTGACAGAGCGAGATTTAAATCGGAGACGATCTTAGGGTTATCACTGACAAAGGAAACATCTTGCACATTAATATCCTTCACTATTAAGGCTTACGTAGTTATAACGGGGATATATCGTTTGTAAGACTCTCCCTTCGAGTGAGTCAACATCGATGGAAATATACCATCTTAACATCTAAGACAGTTTAATTGGTTAGACCTTTCTCTCGACGTGATGCAAGTTAAATCCCGGTTATGATTATGGGACAACTGAATTTGATCATTAACGGTCTCCTGATGATTACAATTATCGTCGTGTTAACTAATCCCATTTATGATAATCACGTCGACGTTGAAATATCTATTTTGATGATATTAACGAAAGAACGGAGAAAAAAACGGAAGATGATGAAGTTCTTCGAATGATATTTTCTTTTCTTTTTTTTTTTTTTGCTTTTGCAATTTTTTTTGTTATAAAACGAAAAGCATATTTCTAAGAAAAGACTGAATTACGATTGAAAAGAATGATGACGTAAAAGGATAGCGTTCTCCATTCGTGGTTTTTTTCTTTCGCAAGAAGGAAAACATGCGAGGACGTAAAATCTTTAACGATGCAAGTCGATCCGAAAAAAAGGCTCGAGAGAAATGGTTACTATGGGAAGAGCAAGGAAAAGACTTAGAACAGCGAGGGGATAGGGAAGAGGGTAGGTACGAGACGTAATTAACTCGAGATACGGGCCATCAAGTAACACCCACGTCATTTCGCATTTTCATTCGTGTCCATTCTTAAGATTTCGTTAGCTCGCGCAAATCGATAAAACGCTGGTAACGACCGATGCGATCGTGCATCTCTTAAAACTTCTTAGAATCTCACCGTCTCGAAACGACGTCGTTTCGAAGAATAGAATGTTTCTCATGACCGAGACAAAAGGAAAAGATGCGCTGATTTACGCGCGTAAACGTATCCAAGATTCGAAAATGATTTCGATCTATTATAGTAACGGCTTTGCCACTAATCGAAAATAACAAAAAAAAGAAGATTAAAATAAAACGAGACATAATAAAAAAAAAAATGAAATAAAATATAATAAAAGAGATTATTATTGCGAACGAACAAAAACGAACTGATCGATTTCGAATTACTTCCGATTGATTGAATTATCGAATGAAACTTTCTATAGATAATCGAACGAAACAATCAAATTGCATTATTAATAGTTCGTTCGGTCTATCTCCCGCTTTTCTATAAATGATTTATACGTATTTTCTGGTTAGTCGAATCTGTCAAAACTTAAGGATCTTAATCGACGAGCCGAGTGAAAATGAATGAATTCATCGAGAAGAATCGTACGTTCTATCGAGGACTGGTCGCGTTTTTGAATCGAAAAACGTGACGTTATCTTCTGCTTTCTGGTTAATTAAATTTGCATTTGCCACGCTCTGGCTATGCGCCAAAATCGCCAATAGTCTTTCTCTCTCTCTCTCTCTCTCTCTCTCTCTCTCTCTCTCTCTCTCT
>NC_057685.1:14669180-14673974 GCF_014466175.1 Vespula pensylvanica
CTCTCTCTCTCTCTCTCTCTCTCTCTCTCTCTCTCTCTCTCTCTATCTCTTTTCGTCCATCCAGTTCGTCGATCGTCGACCCATTTACGACGATGCGAACGCAGAAATCCCTTAATCCTAAAAGGACGTCTACCTCGAAGCTACTTTGTCGATTTGCTCTCTGAAATGTTCTTCATCAGACTCCACGACGTCTCCACGAGTAAACCATCTACGCCAACGTCGTACCGTACGAATATATTTCGAAACATATTTCGAAAACTGACAATACGTTATATATTATTTTCTTATTTATCTTTTGTAAACATTCCGATAGTAACTCGATATCGATTTTACAGACGATATATAATATAAAAAACGTATATACATCGATACTTACGTATACCTACAATATCTACCATATTCTTCGATGAAAATAAAATTGTAAGATCTTTGATCGCGATGACACAAAGAAGAAACTAGCGAAGCGAGATATCTCGATCATCATTGAATCGAAGGACGATCTTCCTTTACTTACGATTGATCTACGAAGAGAACCACAACGGTTACAACGAGAATCTTGATACGTTGTAGAATATATACTACGTGGCTCCTCGAATTTGCTTCCGTTTCATAAATCTATTGTGGTTAGATTCGTTCCGTGTTCTCTACCGATAGCTTGCATATACGAGTACATTAACGACGTACTTCAATACGGCATACGTACAGTCGTATACACATATATACACGACCGGCAGGCACAATCTATACGGTGTTGGATAAGTTATGGCTCCCATAGCGCACCGTAGATCCCATGGACACAGACGTACTGCGATCATTATCGGCGAATTTATGGGTGCAGTCACACACCGACACCCTTCGAATTGCTTGTCGGTGTTAAAAGAGTGTCTCTATGAAATCCATGGATATATCTTGCGACGACGCTGCATTTTTAGTCTTCGAAGAGATCTACTTTCCGTTCCGTGTCCTTTTTCTTCAAAAAATAGATAGAGAGAAAGAGAGAGGAGAATGCATACGCGCATACACGCATACACACATAGACACTCCATACTTCTTTGCTCTCCTCGAGCAAAACCAAGATGGTATGCGCGTATATCTTCGAATCTCGTTGCACGACTAGTTCCTCCGTGAGAGAACATTCTCAAGCGGTCCGAGTTTGTATTTCACGCACGTCCAATCTACGAGTTACAATCATATGACTGTTCCAAATCCTACGAAAGCGTTTCCTTTATCGTGTAAAAAAGAACGAGTGACACTTATTCCATCTTTAAATCATCGAAGGATTGACGTAATCATGATTGACATAATCGTCGAGGAAATCGCTTAAAAATGCTCCTCCAGATACGAGATTCTTCATTTATCGATTAGATTCAAATTATATAATCGACTTTCGCACGCGTTAAAAAGATCGTCGTTATTTTTCATTTGAACAAACTTGTAATGTGTTTATACTTGTTTTTAATTATTTTTTTTTTTTTTGTAAGAATAAATTATTATCCTGAGATAAGTGGTTTGATTTCGTATTTGGGATTTAATTAATTAAAAGAAATCATTTCGTACGCACTTTTTCAAGGTATCATATGGACCCTCTCTCTTGGACCTCGACGATCGATTTTCTCTCCATGGTTAGCATTGTTCCGTGCTAATATTGCTTCGAGCTATCTTAAATCATTCGACGACAAGATATTTTATTAAAGTACTTACGCCTGAGATCGGACGTTTCAAAGTTTCTCGTACATTCGCTTCGAGAAACATACGCTCGGTGTTATAATGTGACCCAACACTATATACCCATTGCCTCGAACTTTCGCCAAAGTCAATACGCCGTTTGCAAATAGGACTACCATTTTACCATGGCACGTGAGAGTTAACGTTTCTCTTTCTCTTTTGTATTTTGTAAGGACTCAGAAGGGAGTAAAGAAGGGAGAGAGAGAGGGGAAGCGGAGGTAAAGGGCAAAGGTTAGAAAGAGACAAGCAAGAGAAAAACGCGGGTATAAGAGAGCAAACATTTGGTCCATGGCGAGAATTCACAATGCCACTTGGTGCCCGCATAACCTCCTTCGCGATATTATGCAACATCGCGTACCTACATATGAAAACGTACCGTGCGAAACATCTCGCAAAAGTTTTTCTCCCTCTCGTTTCTTTTCATCCGAGTACTTTTTGGAAATTGCAAGGATTCTATTTACGCGACTGTTTGCATACGCAATTGGAAACCCAAATTGGCTTTATGCGATCAAACGAAGTCAACTTTTTGCGGAGTACTCACGACACAGCTCTAATCTCTAAACTCGATTCCAATGTCAACTCTAACCCTCTTCGATACTCACGAGTCATTAAACGGATTACGGTGGTCGTAATCGTCTTGCACCGTTTAATTTTCGATAAATTTAATTTCAATCTTTCGATTGTATGCCGTATCACAGGGCTCGTTAAATAATTATTTATGCCGCGTTTAACCGAGCTCGATTTATTCGATCGGATATGCGCGTGCGATCCGGCATATGGCACATTTCATTTGATTAATAATATTCACTGGCTCTCTTTCTCTGTCTCTCTCTCTCTCTCTCTCTCTCTGTCTCTCTCTCCCCCCGCCGTCGTGCTCCCAGCTTTTAGCTTCATCCGTTCATTCGAGAATTCGGTAGGAAAATATAGTTGAAATATCAAAACGATTCTCCTCGATTAGCGCCAACACGAATTTATTATAAACGTTCGATATGCCAGAAAAGCAGTCGGACTCTGACTTGTCGTTCGTCGATTTCTCCATAGGATTTACACATTTATGAATTTTTGCATAATACGATGAAAGTGAACAAAAAATGGGAGCGAAAGGCAAAGGCGATTTATGCGAGCTCGTTTGCCCTTCGATGGCGCAATTGCTGGGAAATGAGCTCTACGTGCGATTGCACTTGTAATTTGGTTTACGCTCCATTTTCCATGTTACGATTACATTTGCGAGAGATCTAACTTGCGTAGTTTTGATTCTCCGGTAAATTCATTTCGATCCTACATTATGTATATTCGCGTATATATATTTACACGTGAGTGTTTTAAGTACACCCAATTTTAAACGCTCATTTTTTACGAATATAAATATATCACAATAAAATATGAGATTTAAATTAAAGCGATGAAAATCGATCGTTTTTAGTATTGTTCACGAATTATTTACATTTTTTTTTATTTTATTTTCTCTTTTCTCTCTCTCTCTCTCTCTCTCTCTCTCTCTTTCTATCTCTTTCTCTCACTTCTCTCACTAATCAGAGATTATTAGAGAGAAGAAAGCTAAAAATAGAAAGCGATGTACTTATACGAAACAAGATGGAAAAGGTTGAGCGAAATTATGGAAGGGAAAAAGAAAAAGGGAGAAGAAAAAGAGAAGTAGAGTGCTTCGAAAATGAGATGGCATGACTTTTAAATTCTTTTTAAGTTAAAAATTCGTGAATCCACCCTCGATATTAGGCGGTAAAAAAAGAAACTTTTGAGCGAAAGGGAGCGGCCAAGATCTTCCCTCCTTTCTTATAGCGCTTGCCGCTCGGTACACAAACATATATCTATATTGATACCTAAGCCTTTTCCCAAGATCAATATCGCAAAGATTCAAGAGTTCGCATTTTAGATTTTTGTCGAATAGCTTTGCGTTATAATTAAACTTAAATATTGACGATCGATCTTAAAATATTCCGTTATATATTGAATCGCTGTTTTAATTTTACAATGACTATTATAACCATATATAACGAAGGATAATGAAAAAAAAAAAAAAAAAAGAAAGAAATTTAAAAAATTTGAAATTCAATGTATTCAATGAATTCGATGAATTAAAAGCGAATATTATGAATATTAAGCAATATATATATATATAAATATATATATATACAAATCAATACTTTTATCCAAAATATAAAATTTTTCGACTATTGGGTGAAATTCGAGTCACCCGTTATCGTTAACTTCCCATGACAAAACGTACGAAACGTTGTGCGGAAGCAAGTGTCACTGTTCGGACAACGTGTACATGTCAACTCGTTGACGTTATACGTCGATATCAAACCCAACTGTTCATACCTTCCTCTGGAAACGGACTCTCGATGTACGGCTAATGCGATCAATTTGAGATTGCCTGGTCACAAAGTAGGACGAAACCTTTGCTGATCGGAAACGCGGAGGCTTTAGGAGCGCCGGAGGGCCGATCATGGGAACTTCATTGAATTCCTAAGCGTCGAACATCATTACTCATGACTAACCTTCTCCGTGCGCATCCAATACTGCGATTAATTTCTTATCAGCAAAGCAGGAGAATAGAACGTAATAGAAATGGGAATATATATTCGTCATATTTTATCATACCAAGCATTTGATCCATTAATTAATTAAATAAGCCTTTAATTACGATTAAGCCATTAATTATTTTAATAAAGCCTTTACGTTGATTTTTTACAGATATTTTTCCAAATGGAAGAGCTTAAAAAATCAATAATCGATACATTTACATTTACATTCCTTTTATGTGTCGTTTGGAGATCTATAAAAAAGAAAAAAAAGAAAAGAAAACCAAGAAAAAGAAAAGGAAGTATCTCTTATAAAACGACTTTGTTGAAAATTCGATTAGGAACATCAACGCGGACTCGTCCGTGCAATAGAAGAGGAACTTTGGTCACCAGGCAACCAATAGATATGCTCGTCTGTGTACGACAAGCTCTCTCTATCTAGCCTTCCCTTCTGTCTCTCTCTCTCTCTCTTTCTCTCTCTCTCTCTCTCTCTCTCTATTTCTCTCTCTATCTCTCTCTATCTCTC
>NC_057685.1:14673988-14675864 GCF_014466175.1 Vespula pensylvanica
CTCTCTCTCTCTCTCTCTCTCTCTCTCTCTCTCTCTCTCTCTCTCTCTCCTACCGTAACGCGGAACGTAGAGTTTACGACACGGTGCTTTTAGCGTCCTCTAACAGTCTGCCAGCAATCACATTAGTCGCTCGGCCCATCGGCTGCCATATTTAACGGTGGACCAAGTTCCAAAGCGACGGATGTCCGGGTCGTTGGACCAAGCTAGACCAATCCGGTGTCCTCGACTCTTGCGGACACACCGATCGAGTCTTTTCGCGCCTTCCTATTCATCATTTCTTTTCATCGAGACTAGTATTATTCATCCCTTAGAATAATATGTCGTAATACTCTATTAACTAAAATAATATTTATCTGAGGAATGATATCGATATTTTAAAATAACCTTAACTTATGCCAAAATACCAAACGAAAGTGAACTGTGCTGCCAACGAAATAGCATTGACCGCAAAAGATTAATAAGTTAAAAGCGACTCCAGTCGTGTCTCTCTCTTTCTCTGTCCCTCTTTCCTATTTTTGTTTTCTCCATACCTTTCATGTGGGATCAATCATCATTGAAAGCATCCCAGGGAAATAATACCAAACGAAAAATTCGCATTCGAATACGCAATCACGACGATTTAACGAAGAGAACCAACAAGAATAAAATTGATCAAAAAAAGTACGGAGAAAATTATCTATCAAACGAAAGCAAGGTTTTTAAGAATGGCCGTCGAATCGACCTAAACATTGAAATTGCCTGTTAATCCTGCTTCGTTCAACGCGTATACCTATGTATATATGTAATTAGATCTATTCGTTTAAAAATCTTGGAAGATCCGATCTATAATCCGTTCGTTTTCTCCGTAGATACTTATATTCTCGTATGGGATCTAGATTGTATCGAAATAAAAACAAAAACAAAATTTCTAATCCTCGATCAATTTAACGCTTAATGATACGTAGGAGCAAAACAAAAACTAGAACGACCGAACGCGTTATCAGAATTTATGCGGTGGAAATCGATAAAGATTGTATGTTTTACGAATACAGAGAGAAAGAGAGAGACAATGGAAGACATTCGCGAACAGGATGACTCGAAGAGGTTTCGATCACGGTTTGCGATCACGATCCGTGATTACATGTTGAAAAATAAAGGATACACCGGAAAATGTGACTCAGTTAATGTATTCCAACAGGAATCCACTCTAAGTCCATAAACCCAAGTTACCATGCTCCTTAATTGGCTTTCCCAGGAGTGTCGGGACGGTTCTTGCCGCATGTCGATGCGAAATTTATAGCACCCCAAGGTCCGGGCTAATTCAGTTAGCAGTCCCGACAGAGGCGAACTCTTTGTGAATCGACCGTCCCAATTCGTACAAAAGATCCTTTTATTGCTATTGCCTCGCACCCTCTCGCCCTCTCACTTTTCTTCTTTCTCCAGTTTGCTGATTCCCGAGCGTAGCAAGTTTTCTTCGTTACTACTACTACAATTACCGCTACTATTACTATTGCTATTACTACAACTTCTTGAAAGAATTCTTTCATTACTTTGTACGTTAACATCTTACTCGATCGATTGCCCTTTTCTATTTCTGTTTACGCGTACCCTCCGATAAATGTTAAAAGACGAGAGTCTTCGATAAGTTTGAGAATTCACGATGGTACTTAAAAATAATCTTTTGCCTTTTTTACATATACAACGAAAAGAATCGCGACGTAACAAGTAGGTTTTACGAGTTACTTCGTTTATAGGAAAAATCGTTCGTTAACGATGTAAGTATGGTGAAAGTAAAGTAGAGAAACGAGGTATTGCCTTCGCCATTTATGATCGATATCTGTATTATATAAAAAAGAGAGAGAGAGAGAGAGAGAGAGAGAGAGAGAGAGAGAGAGAG
>NC_057685.1:14675964-14680109 GCF_014466175.1 Vespula pensylvanica
GAGAGAGAGAGAGAGAGAGAGAGAGAGAGAGAGAGAGAGAAAGAGAGAGAGAACCATGGTTGCCACGAAGGAACTAAGAAAGTCGTAAGAAGCAGTGAAGTTGAGGATGCTGTAACCGAAGAGGTGCCGAGGGTTCTGGATAAGTTCTCGAGTGCGCGTGCCGAAGCGGCAGATCGTAAAAGACTTTACGTACCTCTCAAAACGATGAAGGCATAATCTGCCAAGAGTTCCCATAGGATTCGACCTTTATTATATCAGAAGAATTTTCACGCTTCTTCGAAGCATTCCTATGCATGAATATGTGACAGGTAGACAATCTGTCAAGGAATTACTGTTTTTATCGATATATTATAATCATTATATTTTTATCGCTTTAACATTTCTTTTCGAAAAAAAGTAAACGAAATAACGTATCTACCTTTTGCTATTTATTCATACAATATAACCTATAGAAAACATACTTATCTACAAATTTTCATTGAATTTTATCTATCGATCGTTTCAGGCAAAAGGGTATTTGAATTATCCTGAACGATCGTGAAATCTTCTTTACCAGTCGCAAGTATCAGTGAATGTGATGAAAAATGATAGAGTTGCGATTTCATCGGGGGATGAAGCTTCGCAATCTAATTAAATAGAACTCTAAATGGGAACGCATTCCATCTTAAACGAATAGCGTTTCTGTCAGAGGCCGAGGTAATAGGAGAAGGAGAAGGAGGAGGAGGAGGAGGAGGAGGAGGAGGAGGAGGAGGAAGAGAGATGCCGTCTACCAACCACGGAGATGGAGCATGGCCGACCTTTGTTTCGTGGCGCTAATGATTTCGCCCATTAGGCAACGTTACTTAGCGTACAAACGTGCAATCGAGTCTTAATTAATTGCATTTGCCGTTTTCGATTATCTTAACTGAAGGTAACGCGATTCCTAGGACTCCTTGCATACCTTCGACAATTATCTAGGACGAAGGTTCCTGAATATCCAACAATATTTTGAGAAACGCTCGACGTTGTTCGAATTATTCTACGATTTTCCAACTCGATTATCATCACGTTCGTCGTGTAAAACGAACCGTAGAAGATTATTTTCTAAGGATGAACGGATATCTGACGTCGATGCCAGGAGTAGACGAAGCCAATAGAGATATTTTTCCTTGCGCTAGAAACGCGAGTAAGGGAACTGGTAGACTTCAATTAGCTGTACGATGTCCTTGGAAAGTTGTAGAATATACGAGCGCCATCGGAACCGATCTTGCCCGTTAAACGCGATCGATTTTGACCATAGTGTCGAAGTGTCGAGCGGAAAATGAAAGAGAGAAGAAGAGATAGAGATAGAGAGATAGAGAGAAAGAGAGAAAGAGAGAGAGAAGTAACGAAGGAAAGAAAAGTCTTACGAGACGAACGGAGAACGATCGTTAAGTCGCAACCTCATCGACCGTCGACAATTTTCCCTCTGGAAAGGTAGAAGAGATAGTGGCCATTCACCGTGGCTGAATTAACTCTTCGCACGGGCTGTTTCGACGGTGGCTCTCGGCAGCCCTTTAAAGGGGGTGCCTCGTTCTGGCCGACATTTTCCATTAAACTTTTCCTATGTTCATCGGCTCGTCGGCCTAACTTTTTAATCCTGGCAACTCGTTTAAATCTTCCAAAGCCGCGACGACGACGACGACGACGACAACGATTCCTGCCTTGTGGAAACGTAACCATTTCTTTTTTTCCCCTCTTTCTATCGCTTCATCATCGTAACACCTCCAACACATTTCTTGATTCATCATTTACTATATACGAGAGTGGAAAGAAGGAGTTTCAACTTTGAACCTAACTAAAAGACGATTTTCATTCAATTTACGATTTAGTTTATGGTTCGGTTTACTTCTAAGACGGTACACACACACACACACACACACACACACACACATATTTGAAGGTATCGATATCAAAGGTAGTACCGTCTAAGACCTAAGTTATCAAGGGTAAGAAGGCAGACTACGGATCGAGGCTCCGTAACAGCCATGGAATCTTTGGCAAGGAGCCCGCTGTGAAAATCGCCTTAACTTCTGGAAGAACGAGAAGTAGTAGGAAAAGACAGCAGGAAGGAGGGAAGAACAAGGCCAGGGTATGGTCGTTAACGTTGAGGTAGGACAGATCTTCCACGGGCAGGTCCTTGTGTTCCTTTTCTTCCTTTCTTTTCCTTTCTCTTTTTCCCTGTGTCTTCTTTCCCTCTTTATCTTTCTCTCTTCCTCCCCTTTTTCTCTCTTTCTCTCTCTTTCTCGTACAACTTCGTCGTCGTGGATTCAGGACGGCTGACGATGGCGATGGCGATGGCGGTAGTGGTGCTGGTGGTGGGGGATCTTGCCAGAATCCAGAAGTCAGGAGATAGGGACAGACCAACAAGAACAAACCGTGATTTAGTGCACGGCTGCAGTGCGCTTCTTCGCAAGGGAAGGAAATGTTAGGGGAAAAGGGAGAGAAGGAGCTTGTCCTTACTTTAGATAAATAGTATTCGAACGTTTCTAGCTTTAACCCCTTTTCTCTTTCATCTTGAGATACGTAAGAGAATCACCGAAATAAAATGGAAAGAAGTTATTTTTACGAGGCACATTTTCCTGTCATTCGCAAATCTCATTCACGATTTATTGAAATTTCTTACACGGAAAAGCCCCTTCGCAACTTCCTCAGAATAATTTTATTTCTCTTTTATAACTTTCGTTACTTTCGAAAATTTTCGCCACTTATCTCTTGAAAACGTAAAACATTATCTTCCTACTTCACGTATCTTCTTTTTTGATATCCTCCCGGTAGAAAATAGATACAAAGAGTGGACCGGAGAGTCGGACGGTTCGTTAAAAGTCTCCAATTATCCGACGTAGTTGCGAGAGTCTCCCTTTCTCTTTCACTATCTTTATCTCTTTTCTCTCTCCTTCTCCTTCTCTCCTCTCTCTCTCTCTCTCTCTCTGTCTCTTCCTTTTGCTAACCATCAACGCTACGAGTACTCGCTCGTAACAGTAACTAGGGGCGCACTTAATTCTTCTTTTTTTGGTGCACTAGTTACTTACCAAGATACCCTCCGAACTTTCGGACTTTGCTCGCACCATCTGGATACTACTACTTATGTACTTCGATGGCTTTTCTTTGTCGCGAAAGTTAAATTTCTAATCGGTATCGTCGAGAGAACGAAACCTTTCTGTTCTTTTTCTTCTGTGCAAAAGCTTCTTGGCGAAATCCAAAGTTGACGCGACACGATATACGATAAAAGTTAGCAATGACTTTTTATGATAATTCTTTTGATCCGGCGCAGGAACTTGCTAATTAGAGTGCCCTATTAAAGAGGCTCGCACCGTAAACGGTGCTCGACAAACAAATCTTAATGACGTCTCGCAGCTTCCACGAAACGGACGAGTACCGTACTGTAGTTTAGGTTAGAGAGTAGTAATGTAGGCTTTGCGATATATCCGTGTCAGGATGACCAATGCCCTGTCGGACCTACCATGCATCAACCGTTGCATTGTGGTCACTTCGGATTATCCTGGATGTGAGCCGGCTGCGATTTCGAATTTCACTACCTCCTTTTATCAGGATCGATGGTTTTCTTCGTGAGCTTCTCTTACTCGGGCTTCGCATATCGATTAAATGCAAATCACTTTGATCCGATCGGAGAAGGAACGACTACGTATATTCTGTTCGTTGATCGTAAAAGAATGATGCACGAAGGAGGAAAGAGAGAAAGATAAAAAGAGAAAGGGGAGAAAGGGAAAGAATAGTTACGGAGAGAGGAAGCCAATCATTTTTGTTACTCCATTCGTTCACCCCCTAATCCGCAAAGTTCTCAATCAAGCTTTTTACCGACGTGTCTCGTGATTCAGTTCGCTCACGTTCGTCGAGTTCATTTATTTTATGAAAGAATCACCGTGAATGGAGCTACGAGAGAAAAAGAGACAGAGACAGAGAGAAAAGAAAAACTCCTTTCCACTTATCGACCTCTCTTCCCCTCCCCCCCTCCTAAACGTTTATTACTCCGTCCGAATCGCCGAGGGAAACAATTAAGGAGAAAGCGATTGGGATACACATTCTCATTATCGCAAAGTGTACTCTCTTTCTCTCCCCTTCCTCTCTCTCTCTCTCTCTCTCTCTCTCTCTCTCTCTCTCTCTCT